>NC_061508.1:338932321-339232321 GCF_022539505.1 Lolium rigidum
CCCAAGGCATCCCCTTCTTCATCGACAACATTATCAGGTTCCTCCCCTGAAACTATATTTTTATTCGGTCACATCTTATGTACTTTACTTGGAGCGTCTGTTTGTTTTTATTTTTGTTTGAATAAATGCTTGTGTGGGAGAGAGACACGCTCCGCTGGTTCATATGAACACATGTGTTCTTGGCTTTACTTTTAATGTTCATGGCGAAGTTTCCTCTTCGTTAAATTGTTATATGGTTGGAATTGGAAAATGCTACATGTAGTAATTGCTATAATGTCTTGGGTAATGTGATACTTGGCAATTGTTGTGCTCATGTTTAAGCTCTTGCATCATATACTTTGCACCTATTAGTGAAGAAATACATAGAGCATGCTAAAATTTGGTTTGCATAATTGGTCTCTCTAAGGTCTAGATAATTTCTAGTATTGAGTTTGAACAACAAGGAAGACGGTGTAGAGTCTTATAATGTTTTCAATATGTCTTTTATGTGAGTTTTGCTGCACCGGTTCATCCTTGTGTTTGTTTCAAATAACCTTGCTAGCCTAAACCTTGTATCGAGAGGGAATACTTCTCATGCATCCAAAAACCTTGAGCCAACCACTATGCCATTTGTGTCCACCATACCTACCTACTACATGGTATTTCTCCGCCATTCCAAAGTAAATTGCTTGAGTGCTACCTTTAAACAATTCAAAATTTATCACCTCTGATTTGTGTCAATGTTTTATAGCTCATGAGGAAGTATGTGGTGTTTATCTTTCAATCTTGTTGGGCAACTTTCACCAATGGACTAGTGGCTTCATCCGCTTATCCAATAATTTTGCAAAAGAGCTGGCAATGGGATTCCCAGTCCCAAATTAATTAACAAAAATAGACACTCCTCCATGGTATGTGATTGTTGGACGGCACCCGAAGGATTCGGTTAGCCATGGCTTGTGTAAGCAAAGGTGGGGAGGAGTGTCATCATAACAAAACTAAAATAAAAAGGCACTCCTTCATGGTATGAGATTGTTGGCAGGCACCCGAGGATTCGGTTAGCCATGGTTTGTGAAAGAAAGGTTGGAAGGAGTACCACTCAAAAATAAAATAAAATGGGAGCCGCTCTTTGAAGGTTTGTCTGGCAAGGGGGTTAGAGTACCCGCTACCATTCGTTGACAACAACATACACCTCTCAAAACTTTATTTTTATGCTCTCTTTATGTTTTCAAAATCAAAGCTCTAGCACAAATATAGCAATCGATGCTTTCCTCTTTGAAGGACCATTCTTTTACTTTTATTGTTGAGTCAGTTCACCTATTTCTCTCCACCTCAAGAAGCAAACACTTGTGTGAACTGTGCATTGATTCCTACATATTTGCATATTGCATTTGTTATATTACTCTATGTTGACAATTATCCATGAGATATACATGTTATAAGTTGAAAGCAACCGCTGAAACTTAATCTTCTTTTGTGTTGCTTCAATACCTCTACTTTGAATTATTGCTTTATGAGTTAACTCTTATGCAAGACTTATTGATGCTTGTCTTGAAGTACTATTCATGAAAAGTCATTGCTTTATGATTCAGTTGTTTACTCATGTCATTACCATTGTTTTGATCGCTGCATTCATTACATATGTTTACAATATGATCAAGTTTATGATGGCATGTCACTTAAGAAATTATCTTTGTTATCGTTTTACTCGCTCGGGACGAGCAGAACTAAGCTTAGGGATGCTGATACGTCTCCAACGTATCGATAATTTCTTATGTTCCATGCTACTTTATTGATGATACCTACATGTTTTATACACATTATATGTCATATTTATGCATTTTCCGGAACTAACCTATTAACAAGATGCCGAAGTGCCGGTTCCGTTTTCTGCTGTTTTTGGTTTCGAAATCCTAGTAACGAAATATTCTCGGAATTGGACGAAATCAACGCCCAGGTTCCTATTTTGCCCGGAAGCATCCAGAACACCCGAGAGCCGCCAGAGGGGGGCCCTGTGGGCCCCAGATGACATGGTGGCGCGGCCAGGGCTGGGCCCGCGCCACCCTATGGTGTCGTCGCCCCTTTGACCCCCCTGCACCGCCTCTTCGCCTATATAAAGCCCCTGCATCGAAAACCCTTACGGAGAGAGCCACGATACGCAAAACCTTCCAGAGTCGCCGCCGTCGCGAAGCCAAGATCTGGGGGACAGGAGTCTCTGTTCCAGCACCCGCCGGAGCGGGGAAGTGCCCCGGAAGGCTTCTCCATCGACACCGCTGCCATCTCCACCGCCATCTTCATCACCGCTGCTGCTCCCATGAGGAGGGAGTAGTTCTCCATCGAGGCTCGGGGCTGTACCGGTAGCTATGTGGTTCATCTCTCTCCTATGTAGTTCAATACAATAATCTCATGAGCTGCCTTACATGATTGAGATTCATATGAGTTTTGTATCACAATTTATCTATGTGCTACTCTAGTGATGTGTTATTAAAGTAGTTTTATTCCTCCTGCACGTGTGTAAAGGTGACAGTGTGTACACCGTGTTAGTACTTGGTTTATGCTATGATCATGATCTCTTGTAGATTGCGAAGTTAACTATTGCTATGATAATATTGATGTGATCTATTCCTCCTACATATGCATGAAGGTGACAGTGTGCATGCTATGCTAGTACTTGGTTTAGTCTGTTGATCTATCTTACACTAAAGGTTACTTAAACATGAGCATTATTGTGGAGCTTGTTAACTCCGGCATTGAGGGTTCGTGTAATCCTACGCAATGTGTTCATCATCCAACAAAAGTGTAGAGTATGCATTTATCTATTCTGTTATGTGATCAATGTTGAGAGTGTCCACTAGTGAAAGTGTAATCCCTAGGCCTTGTTCCTAAATACTGCTATCACTGCTTGTTACTGTTTTACTGTGTTACTACTGCTGCGTTACTACTGCTTGTTTACTTCCCGCAATATTACTTCCATCAACTGCACGCCAGCAAGCACTTTTCTGGCGCCATACTACTGCTCATATATATTCATACCACCTGTATTTCACTATCTCTTCACCGAACTAGTGCACCTATTTGGTGTGTTGGGGACACAAGAGACTTCTTGCTTTGTGGTTGCAGGGTTGCATGAGAGGGATATCTTTGACCTCTTCCTCCCTGAGTTCGATAAACCTTGGGTGATCCACTTAAGGGAAAACTTGCTGCTGTTCTACAAACCTCTACTCTTGGAGGCCCAACACTGTCTACAGGAAAGGAGGGGGAACGTAGACATCATTCACCCCTGGACTATGGGTCCATAGCAGTAGCTAGATGGTCGTCTTCTCCTTATGTGCTTCATTGTCGGATCTTGTGAGCTGCCTAACATGATCAAGATCATCTATCTGTAATGCTATATGTTGTGTTTGTCGGGATCCGATGGATAGAGAATACTATGTTATGTTGATTATCAATCTATTACCTATGTGTTGTTTATGATCTTGCATGCTCTCCGTTATTAGTAGAGGCTCTGGCCAAGTTTTTACTCTTAACTCCAAGAGGGAGTATTTATGCTCGATAGTGGGTTCATGCCTCCATTAAATCTGGGACAGTGACAGAAAGTTCTAAAGTTGTGGATGTGCTGTTGCCACTAGGGATAAAACATTGATGTTATGTCCGAGGATGTAGTTATTGATTACATTACGCACCATACTTAATGCAATTGTCTGTTGTTTGCAACTTAATACTCGGAAGGGGTTCGGATGATAACCCGAAGGTGGACTTTTTAGGCATAGATGCATGCTGGATGGCGGTCTATGTACTTTGTCGTAATGCCCAATTAAATCTCACCGTACTTATCATATCATGTATGTGCATTGTCATGCCCTCTCTATTTGTCAATTGCCCGACCGTAATTTGTTCACCCAACATGCTATTTATCTTATGGGAGAGACACCTCTAGTGAACTGTGGACCCCGGTCCTATTCTTTTACATTGAATACAATCTGCTGCAATACTTGTTTTACTGTTCTTCGCAAACAATCATCATCCACACTATACATCTAATCCTTTGTTACAGCAAGCCGGTGAGATTGACAACCTCACTGTTTCGTTGGGGCAAAGTACTTTGGTTGTGTTGTGCAGGTTCCACGTTGGCGCCGGAATCCCCGGTGTTGCGCCGCACTACATCCCGCCGCCATCAACCTTCAACGTGCTTCTTGGCTCCTACTGGTTCGATAAACCTTGGTTTCTTACTGAGGGAAAACTTGCTGCTGTGCGCATCATACCTTCCTCTTGGGGTTCCCAACGAACGTGTGTATTACACGCCATCAAGCAATATTTTCTGGCGCCGTTGCCGGGGAGATCAAGACACGCTGCAAGGGGAGTCTCCACAATCCAATCTCTTTACTTTGTTTTTGTCTTGCTTTATTTTATTTACTACTTTGCTTGCTGCACTTAAATCAAAACACAAAAAAATTAGTTGCTAGTTTTACTTTATTTACTGTCTTGTTCTCTATATCAAAAACACAAAAAAATTAGTTAATTGCATTTTACTTTTGTTACCATGTCTAGTTCTGCACCTGTTACTTCTTCACCTGAGGAATTAGTCTTCACTTTTAAACAAGGGGATGAGGAGAGTTTTAAAGATGCTTGGTCCAGAATTTTTACTTCTTATCGTAAGGCTGAACCTCAAATGACTCTAAGTTTGCTCCTTAGTAATTTTTTTTTTGGTCTTATGATTCGCTACAGATATGCCTTGGATGCTGTAGTGGGAGGAGATTTCCTTCATTGCAATGGGGATCAAGCTTTTAATGCCATAAAGAAGTTGGTTGCATCACATGATTCAGCTAATAACTTTGATTCAACCCTTATTAGCATTTATAATAGATTAAACACTCTTGAGACAAGTGCATCTCGCTTGAATGAAAATTATAGATATGTTCGTAACCGTCTTGATCAAGTTTTAGTGAACTCGAACCTTCATTATGGGATCCTACTATTAAAATTGTTATCGGTGACCGAACTCTTCATGCCAATTGTGATATTATGTCTGAATTTTGCTTAATGCCTAAGAGTATTCATGAATCTTTGAAACTTTGGGGATTCGTTGAAGGGGAGAAGGAATAACTCTTATTGATAACTCTGTTATAATTCCTAAAGGAATAGCTGCGGGTGTGCATACAACCGTTCTTGGGAGAACAATATCCATTGATTATCTTGTTATTGAATGTGCAGGAACAGGACAAATCACACTCGGAAGATCCCTGTTGAAACTTTTGGGAGCAGTCATAGATATGGGAGAAGGCACCCTAAAATTCACCTCTACACCCGGGGGTAGACATATATTCCCTAAATCAAAGAGTAAGAAAAAGAACAAGAAAGGTAAGGGTAAAGCCCAAGGTAATGTTGATGCTGCATCTCTTGATAACACTTGATACACACTTTCTGCGCCTAGCTGAAAGGCGTTAAAGAAAAGCGCTTATGGGAGACAACCCATGTTTTTACTACAGTACTTTTATTTTATATTTGAGTCTTGGAAGTTGTTACTACTGTAGCAACATCTCCTTATCTTAGTTTTGTGCATTGTTGTGCCAAGTAAAGTCTTTGATAGTAAGGTTCATACTAGATTTGGATTACTGCGCAGAAACAGATTTCTTTGCTGTCACGAATCTGGGTCTAATTCTCTGTAGGTAACTCAGAAAATTATGCCAATTTACGTGAGTGATCCTCAGATATGTATGCAACTTTCATTCAATTTGGGCATTTTCATCTGAGCAAGTCTGGTGCCACTTTAAAATTCGTCTTTACGAACTGTTCTGTTTTGACAGATTCTGCCTTTTATTTCGCATTGCCTCTTTTGCTATGTTGGATGAATTTCTTTGTTCCATTAATGTCCAGTAGCTTTGTGCAATGTCCAGAAGTGTTAAGAATGATTGTGTCACCTCTGAACATGTAAATTTTTATTGTGCACTAACCCTCTAATGAGTTGTTTCGAGTTTGGTGTGGAGGAAGTTTTCAAGGATCAAGAGAGGGAAATGATACAATATGATCAAGGAGAGTGAAAGCTCTAAGCTTGGGGATGCCCCGGTGGTTCACCCCTGCATATTTTAAGAAGACTCAAGCGTCTAAGCTTGGGGATGCCCAAGGCATCCCCTTCTTCATCGACAACATTATCAGAGTTCCTCCCCTAAAACTATATTTTTATTCCATCACATCTTATGTGCTTTGCTTGGAGCGTCGGTTTGTTTTTGTTTTTTGTTTTTGTTTGAATAAAATGGATCCTAGCATTCATTGTGTGGGAGAGAGACACGCTCCGTTGTTGCATATGGACAAATATGTCCTTAGGCTTTACTCATAGTATTCATGGCGAAGGTTGAATCTTCTTCGTTAAATTGTTATATGGTTGGAATCGGGAAATGCTACATGTAGTAATTCTAAAATGTCTTGAATAATTTGATACTTGGCAATTGTTGTGCTCATGTTTAAGCTCTTGCATCATATACTTTGCACCCATTAATGAAGAAATACATAGAGCTTGCTAAAATTTGGTTTGCATATTTGGTCTCTCTAAAGTCTAGATAATTTCTAGTATTGAGTTTTGAACAACAAGGAAGACGGTGTAGAGTCTTATAATGTTTACAATATGTCTTTTATGTAAGTTTTGCTGCACCAGTTCATCCTTGTGTTTGTTTCAAATAACCTTGCTAGCCTAAACCTTGTATCGAGAGGGAATACTTCTCATGCATCCAAAATCCTTGAGCCAACCACTATGCCATTTGTGTCCACCATACCTACCTACTACATGGTATTTCTCCGCCATTCCAAAGTAAATTGCTTGAGTGCTACCTTTAAAATTTCCATTCTTTACCTTTGCAATATATAGCTCATGGGACAAATAGCTTAAAAACTATTGTGGTATTGAATATCTACTTATGCACTTTATCTCTTATTAAGTTGTTTGTTGTGCGATAACCATGTTTCTGGGGACGCCATCAACTCTTTGTTGAATATCATGTGAGTTGCTATGCATGTCCGTCTTGTCTGAAGTAAGGGAGATTTACCACTCATTTAATGGTTAGAGCATGCATAATGTTAGAGAAGAACATTGGGCCGCTAACTAAAGCCATGAATCATGGTGGAAGTTTCAGTTTTGGACATACATCCTCAATCTCATATGAGAACATTAATTGTTGTTACATGCTTATGCATTAAAGAGGAGTCCATTATCTGTTATCTATGTTGTCCCGGTATGGATGTCTAAGTTGAGAATAATCAAAAGCGAGAAATCCAAATGCGAGTTTTCTCCTTAGACCTTTGTACAGGCGGCATAGAGGTACCCATTTGTGACACTTGGTTGAAACATGTGTATTGCAATGATAATCCTGGTAATCCAAGCTAATTAGGACAAGGTGCGGGCACTATTAGTACACTATGCATGAGGCTTGCAACTTGTAAGATATAATTTACATAACACATATGCTTTATTACTACCGTTGACAAAAAAAATTCTTGTTTTCAAAACCAAAGCTCTAGCACAAATATAGCAATCAATGCTTCCCTCTGCGAAGGGCCTTTCTTTTACTTTTATGTTGAGTGAGTTCACCTATTTCTCTCCACCTCAAGAAGCAAACACTTGTGTGAACTGTGCATTGATTCCTACATACTTGCATATTGCATTTGTTATATTACTCTATGTTGACAATTATCCATGAGATATACATGTTACAAGTTGAAAGCAACCGCTGAAACTTAATCTTCCTTTGTGTTGCTTCAATACCTTTACTTTGATTTATTGCTTTATGAGTTAACTCTTATGCAAGACTTATTGATGCTTGTCTTGAAGTACTATTCATGAAAAGTCTTTGCTTTATGATTCAGTTGTTTACTCATGTCATTACTTTTGTTTTGATCGCTGCATTCATTACATATGCTTACAATAGTATGATCAAGGTTATGATGGCATGTCACTCCGTAAATTATCTTTGTTATCGTTTACCTGCCGGGACGAGCAGGAACTAAGCTTGGGGATGCCGATACGTCTCCGACGTATCGATAATTTCTTATGTTCCATGCCACATTATTGATGATATCTACATGTTTTATGTATACTTTATGTCATATTTATGCATTTTCCGGCACTAACCTATTAACGAGATGCCGAAGAGCTAGTTGCTGTTTTCTGCTGTTTTTGGTTTCAGAAATCCTACAAAGGAAATATTCTCGGAATTGGACGAAATTAACGTCTAGGGTCCTATTTTTACATGAAGCTCCCAGAAGACCGGAGGGGAGACGAAGTGGGGCCACGGGGCGCCGCCACACTAGGGCGGCGCGGCCTAGAGGGGGCCCGCGCGGCCCTAGCGTGTGGGGCCCCCGTGACTCTCCCGACTCCGCCCTTCCGCCTACTTAAAGCCTCCGTCGCGAAACCCCCGGTACCGAGAGCCACGATACGGAAAACCTTACTGAGACGCCGCCGCCGCCAATCCCATCTCGGGGATTCAGGAGATCGCCTCCGGCACCCTGCCGGAGAGGGGAATCATCTCCCGGAGGACTCTTCACCGCCATGGTCGCTCTCGGAGTGATGAGTGAGTAGTTCACCCCTGGACTATGGGTCCATAGCAGTAGCTAGATGGTCGTCTTCTCCTTATGTGCTTCATTGTCGGATCTTGTGAGCTGCCTAACATGATCAAGATCATCTATCTGTAATGCTAAATGTTGTGTTTGTCGGGATCCGATGGATAGAGAATACTATGTTATGTTGATTATCAATCTATTACCTATGTGTTGTTTATGATCTTGCATGCTCTCCGTTATTAGTAGAGGCTCTGGCCATGTTTTTACTCTTAACTCCAAGAGGGAGTATTTATGCTCGATAGTGGGTTCATGCCTCCATTAAATGCGGGACGAGTGATGGAAAGTTCTAAGGTTGTGGATGTGCTTGTTGCCACTAGGGATAAAACATTGATGCTATGTCCGAGGATGTAGTTATTGATTACATTACGCACCATACTTAATGCAATTGTCTGTTGTTTGCAACTTAATACTGGAAGGGGTTCGGATGATAACCTGAAGGTGGACTTTTAGGCATAGATGCATGCTGGATGGCGGTCTATGTACTTTGTCGTAATGCCCAATTAAATCTCACTGTACTTATCATATCATGTATGTGCATTGTCATGCCCTCTCTATTTGTCAATTGCCCGACTGTAATTTGTTCACCCAACATGCTATTTATCTTATGGGAGAGACACCTCTAGTGAACTGTGGACCCCGGTCCTATTCTTTTACATTGAATACAATCTGCTGCAATACTTGTTTTACTCGTTCTTCGCAAACAATCATCATCCACACTATACATCTAATCCTTTGTTACAGACAAGCCGGTGAGATTGACAACCTCATCTGTTTCGTTGGGGCAAAGTACTTTGGTTGTGTTGTGCAGGTTCCACGTTGGCGCCGGAATCCCCGGTGTTGCGCCGCACTACATCCCGCCGCCATCAACCTTCAACGTGCTTCTTGGCTCCTACTGGTTCGATAAACCTTGGTTTCTTACTGAGGGAAAACTTGCTGCTGTGCGCATCATACCTTCCTCTTGGGGTTCCCAACGAACGTGTGTATTACACGCCATCAATAATAGGTGCAGTATTCTGATGTAGCTCGTCAAACTCTCTCTTCTTCAGCTCCACCACGCTCTCCGGAACATGGGCATCCCGGAACTTCTTCTTGAATTCCTCCCAGGTGAACACCTTTTCTGGAGGGTGTACTGCTACAAGATTCTCCCACCATGACGCTGCTGGTCCTGACAACAGATAAGTAGTATACCGAATCTTCTCCTCATCGTTGCAACCAACGGTCTTCAACTTTCATTCCGTATCCATGAGCCAGTCTTCAGCATCCATAGGTTCTGGAGCTGACGTAAAAGGTAGTGGTCTTGTATTTTGAAAGTCTGATAGAGTTACTCCCTTGCCTTCATTACCCCTGTCGTTGAGGATGTGGGTAAAGAAGTCTTGCATGTTCTTGTTTTGGCTTTCTTGATACCTCCTCCGATCTTCTTCCATTGCTCTCATGTATTGTTGGAAATCTGGATGCATCATTGGGTGTGGTGGTGGTGGTGCATTCTCCGCTCTAGCTGCTGCATCTGCCTCCTCTTTTTCTCTCGCCTCCCGCTCTCTCCGAGCCTCTTCGGTTTCAACTAACGCCATTTCCCCCTAGTCCTGTAACAAAGAGCGATTACTCATACTTACACCATGCGAATGTTTTCTGAGCTCAACTCATTGCCCAGAACTAGTCACACAATGAAATCAAGAAGCAATCCAAAACAAACATTTATTATGTATATACACCGTATATAACATAACATACACACATATATTACATGTGGTATATATATAACCACTTATTTGGCTTCAAGCCCAAGCCAACGGAATTTAAAATACGTTCTATTACAATACCACCTATACTACTTTATTCTTCCTTGGAGCTCTACTCCTCATCGTCTTCATTCGCCTCCGCATACATTCCTGGGGTCCATCCGGTACAGCGACTTGTCTTCCGGACACCGTCCGGAACAAAGGTCCTTCCAGTAGGTATGTAATCTGAATCGGACGAAGTGCCGAGACAGAGATCAGTCATGCCTAAGTAGCTAGACAATGACTCGTATGTATCCCCAGTAGGATACATACCTCCTTCTTCCGTCATCCATGAAGGGTTTCTATTCACCTGCCCCCTCATCTTCTTCTTCTTCTTCTTCTTCTTCTTGACTCCAGAGCTCTCACCTTCTTCGTACTGCGATGGTTTAGATAACCCCATCTCCAAGTCTAAAGAAATGGAATCAGTACCTTTCTCTTCCTGCCCGTAGTGTTGGTTAACGTATTGGTTAACCCCACCACTTTCATCTCCTGTATCACATGGAATCGACTCCTCCTCATCTCCGAAAGGTTCCCCGAAACGCCAACCAGTCGAATTCTCGATCGGTGACTCCGAGCAGTTTAAGTTCCATGAATGATCTCCCCCATATCCAGTATCATACGATGCTGACACGTGTGGATAGTGTGGGACAAAGTTGGGTGTAAGTGGATCTCTCTTGGGCAACTGGTCACTCAAATCTACAGGGCTGTTGAGACTAAAGAAGGGTGTTGTGTATTGGGGTTGTGCCCTCAGATCATGCATCCGAGCTTGGACTTTATCAGGGTCCGTGAACTCAGCTAGCATGTGGTCAATCTCACCCACCATCTTCATGTGTAAAAGGTACATCGTGGTCAATAAAGACTTACAGCTGTCCATGTGCTTTGCTGCAGCTTCAGGACTTCTGTGTGCCAACACCAAATGATTCAGAGTGGGGTCCTCATCTTCCTCGGCATGAGGTATATGGGAATACTCTGAACATAGCAGTTCTACTGACTTGTGTTGCCTTATCTCAAGGATTGCCTTGAATAGGGCCATGTGATAGGCTGTGGTAATGGTTTTGGCCTCCCCGTACGGCATTATACGACTCATCATCAGTTGCGCCGGTAGTTGGACCGAGACTCCGCACTTGGTTAGGATCTCTTCGTCATAATAGGTATACTTGAGAACAGGTATTCGAGTTTCACAATGGAGTTCCTTCAGCATCCCACACAGGAGAGCTTTGATTGGTCCATCATAATCACCGAGCCAACCCTCAACCTTCCTCAAAGTCCTCTTAGGAAACGTGTACGCCATTATGGCTGAATACAAAAGCAGAATATTAGTAGTGATGATGCATCATAATTGCTATAATAAAGAATTATCGCACTAAAATATATGGTTTTGCTATTCTCAAGTGAATAATCACCATATTTCTAGAGAATCCTTTACTATTTCTACTTGACTCCTACAGGTTTCTTCCCTATACTAGGTTTTTCCAACCTAAGGTCGCAACATTTGCTCTGTACCGAGTGCGGTGACCCGAGCATACCACTCGCATGTTGTAGTATACAAGTCGTTGATATGATCTTTGTGAAGGGACTTCTTCACAAGTTGCCATATCCCTCAGAGTGGTACAACAGAAACATTGCAGGTCATAACACTCCATATATTATTACAAACATTGTCTTAACAAGTTGGTATTCTCACAGGTCCTATGAGAACACCCTAAGATACTACTAAAGTACTTCTACAAAACAACATAGATATAAAAGAGCTCAGCAACTTATTTAAGTATGCCACTATGCTGCTCGGCTCTATGATACTAAGGTATATCACTACTCCTCCGCCTCATTCTCGTCGGGTCCGTAGACTATTCCATAGTCTACTCCTTCCACTCCACCGGTAAGATCAGGCTCCTCGTAGACCAGCTCGTAGCTCCCTTCTGGTGCTCCATCATTGATAGCCTCCACTTCCGGATCACAGTCTAGCAAGGGTGTCGAAAGAAAGTGAGTACAGAGGTACTCAGCAAGTTCTAAAAGAGTAAAAGGTGTTTGATGCACTAGCTACGACCCTCGATCAGGAAATCTTAGGTCAATGCATGTTTCGAAATCATTTCTTCAAAAGATTTATTTTATTCTGAAAACTATGCCCGTCAGTCTTCACAGGTTGACTAGAACTTCACGGAGTTCCTTTCCTGCCGCGTTCGCAGTTCCCTTCCCGGAACAAGGAGTGACAGCCACAATTTGATACACTCTGCAGAGGTGCGTTACTTTTCCCATAAGAGATCTCATCCTTTTTGCCAGCCGCAGGACTTGCCCCCGTTCACACTTCCTTGGTGTGAGGCCAGGTATAAAGATCCAAGCCCACACCGCCTTCTCCGCGACCTCGCAGACCCACCCTTTTGTAAGTCTGTCCTCTCCTATATCTATGGGTAGACCGACACAGGCCCTTGTTCTCACCTTTACCAATAAGGTAGAACATTCCGAACAATTAATAGGCCCTGTCCTATACACCATAGGTAGACCGATCCGGACAACCCTTACAATCCTTCATAGACCGATAATAAGTCTACCCTCTCCTGTATCTAATGGTAGACCGTGCAGGACCACATGTCCCCACCTTTACCAAAGATAGACCGATCCGGGCAACCCCTATTACCAGTCCGTTGGCATGCGAGATGGAAAAGATACAGCTGGCTTCCCCAGAGCCATTATAGATCTTATGGTCAACGCGATATGTACGGCGCTAGAATCACTGGACGGCATTGGTAATTAATCCTAGGTTAATATAACCCATGCAATGGAACCTCCACCATATCAACACATACCATGGTTCCATTGCCAGCCACTTAGTCATATTCATAGTTGGAAAAGTAACATTTTATTTGCCATGCGAGGAGTGATAAGTATATAGCTTTGCATTTAAAGTAATAGAAAATACTCAAGTTGACATGAGCAAGGGTGAACTTGCTCGTGGACTGCGAGATAGTGCGGTTCAATGCAGTTGATGGAACCTGGACCTCGGGTTCTGTAAGAAGCATCATTGTCCGGTAAGGACAATGTTATAAAATCCAAATAATGCAATCATGGATGTATTATTTTGTGTTGAATCCCTTTACCCCAATGAGTTATTACAATTTAAGGTTGAGTTAAGATTTATGCCTTTGGCAGTAATTTGCAATTGCTTTAATGTGTAAACCACTTTAATTCACATAAAGTAATATAATTCAAAGTAAAACTACTTTATATTGGTGATTCATTATTCATTCCAAAATAATTTGAAATAATAGAGTTGCCTCTATATTTTTGGGAATAAAGAGGAATAGAGTATGTTCCTTTGGAAAATACCTTTTTCAAATAGAAATGACTTGGAATAATAGAATTTCATTTTGAAATGTTTGAAAATAAGTATTTGAACTTATTTGAGATTTTTCCTTGAATTTTAAATACAAGGAAATAATAGTTTGAAATTCCAAGTTATTATTTTAAATTCTTCAAATTCATAATTTTGAATTTGTTTCTTAAATTCTATTTCATATTTTATTCTGGTTAAGATTTATTTTTTATTCACTAATCCAATTTTTAATGGATTTTTAGCGTTGTATTTTATTTACTAAAAATTGGTGAAATCCTGGCCTTTTTCTAAATTGTGAAAAGTCCAAAATACCCCCTGGCCCTTATTGGGCCAGCCCATTTACTAAGGCCCATGGGACAGCCCACTAAGGCATGCCCCATAGTGGTTCGGTGGCGCCGACGCGGCCCACCTCTCTCACTTACGCGTCTCTCTCGCTCGCTTGCCCTAACCCTAATCTCTCGCGAACCCGTGGCGATGGCGTCGCCGCCATGGTCGCCGCCGTGCTCCGGCCACCTCCTGGCCTTCCTACCTTCGCCACCTACCCGATCTGGACCGCCGCGAGACGATCTGTCGATCTGTCCGCGTGGTTTCTCCAATCTCCTCCTCTCCTGGCGAATCGCCTCTGCTCTGGATCTACTGGAGAATCACCTCGGGCGATTTGGTGGTCTTCGGCGAACTCTCGTCCTCGCCGTCGACGTGCGCGCCCCCCTGAGACCGACCTGGTGCGGTGCTGCTTGCAGTACCAGTGCTGTCGTCTCTGTGCCGTGCTGTTGTGGTGGTGTTCGTCGGCGTAACGCCGGCGCCTACCCTGGGTCTTGCAGCTGCTATGGCCGCGCGAGCACCGCCTCGCCATGCCATAGCCTTCGCCACCGGGCGCATGTAAGTGATCTCGCTCCTTCTCCTTCTCTTCTCCATGCCCGTGCGCCTCCCAAGCTACTATGCTTCTTCTTCCTCCTCGTTCTCTCGCTCTCCGGTGATCCCGTGATCACACGAGCCTTGCCATAGCTGCCTAAGTTGCCTGTGCTTCCATTTTTTGCGAGCTATGGCCAATCTACCAATTTCTGGTACTGGCCAGTGCTGCCTTGCTTGCTGTACATGCCATATGTTGATTATCTATTGCTCCTAGCATGCCCTGATCTTGCTATGCTATGTTGTGCTTGCTTATGGGCTTGCTATGCTTACTGGCAATCTACACTTGCTTGTCTAGGTGTACTGCTGTGTATCTGTGACCCTTGTGAATGCCAGTGATGTGTGTGAGGTGCTCTCGTGCCTTCTGTGTAAGCCATTGATCCATTGGATCAACCATTGCTTGTTGGCTAGCTTATCTGTGTGGCTTGACTTGATTCAATTGATCCATTTGATCAATTAAATGTCAGTGCTTGGTTGCTGATTAATTCTGTGACTAAGTGAAGCATTTTCCTTGTTGATACTGATGCTCAAGCATCTCTATGCTAATGTATACATGTGCTGTTGCTTATTCTAGCTCACTGGACTTGATCCAGTGGCTGTAGTGCAGTGATTTGTGCTTGTGTTGCCTTACAAGTATGCTACCGTCGGAAAATAGTATGGATCCGTGATATATTCATGTTTGAATAAATTAATTTATGATGAACTGCTTATGCAAGTGATGATTTAAAGTATTTGCTTGTATATGAATTTGTTGTTCATAATGATTTAACAAGCAAATGAATCTGAATCCAACTCTGGATGATGATGTTCTATATTTGGCTTTACTTTAACTGGTGCTAAGTGTGATGTGACCTCAGTAGCCTTGCTACTGATTGGTTGCTCACCTATTTGGTTGGATCTTGTGGGCTACTCAACTTTGCTTGCATGTTTGGGGATCATACTAACTATGAATGCCAATATGCTTGCCTGATGAAATCTAGGGTTTTACTGATGGTTATGCCTAGGATTTTCTGTGTAGTCTTTACTAGCTGCTAATTATTGCAATACATCTACTGGTGCTATCTGTGCATAAGGTCTTGCTTCTGTGCACAAGATCTGTATCTGGATGGTTTCTATCTTGGTGGCTTTTTAGACTAGCAGTGATCCTTGGTGAAAACCAAGTGATGATTCACCCTGTTGAACATCTGCTCAACCCCATGACTGTGTCATGCATGTTTTATGGATTAGATCCATTGGATCTTTTCCAGGAACTTGGTATACCTTGTTCCAGCTCCTAGAATGAGATTTTGTGTTGATGCAGACTTGTGGTTTGTTCACAGCCCTTCACCTCCAGTCCTGGTTGATCTTCTAGGTCACCATGATTTCTGGTGGCTGAGGTTTGTGTGTGTTGGTCCTGTTCTTGAGCAAGAACTGGATGAACTCTGTGTTGCTCTAGCTTCACTCTTACCTGGTGAATCTTATCTGGTCGACTGCTACGGTTTCTAGGGTTTGTGCTGCTTTTATATGAGCCCTACTTCTTCCCTGGCCTTGACACACAAGCCTGGCTTGCTTTGTGACTAAGCTGATGCATGGCCTTGTCTGTGGCTTGCCCAACTCAAGCTCTCATATGCTGAAACTTGAGCCCTCTGTGGTGCTCAGACTTGGTCTGCTTGATCCTATCTTGTGCTGTCCAGGCTTTGGACAAGCACAAGTATGCAGTGACAGTGTACTCTGTCCAAACTGAATTTCTAACACTTAACATTCTGGCTAGCATTTGTTTTTCTGTTTTGCAGGTTTTGAAGTTGAATATGACCAGAATATATTCTTCAAGGCATTTAGTCTAGGTTTTAGTTTAGGACAACCTTGTAATTTTCCTTTTTCATTTCTGTTTATTATTCATCAATTCTTGTATCAAGAATATTGTAAAGACAATGTATTCTGTGTTGATTATCAATGAAGCTCAAGTTTTTGTTTATGAGCTTTTGCTTTATGTAATGTTTATATTCTGAATTAAATATTGTATTTAATATTCAATGTGAAAATCAAAGTCATTTGATTTCATAAATTGTGTTTGAATTGGGAATTCCATATTTATATTGTTTAATGCTTATTGTTAAATGTATTAACACTTGTCAAATGAAATCATTCCCCAAATCAATAAGATACAAAAGAGATCATGTCGAAATTTCCCTAACTCACATTGCCTAACCCTAAGTGCAAAATGAGAGAGAACCTCGATCCCTCTTAGGTTTAGTTGCAATAAGGCGCGAAAATTCCCCCGTTTTGCGATGAAATGCACATCCCATTTCTAAATCTACCCTTCGTTGTTCCTATGTTCTGGGTTATTACAGCAGGCTCAACCTCATCAACCCAACGAGGCGTTTCCACCACCACGTGGGCAGATGAGCATGATCCATAGGACAGGTGTCTCGAGAAGAGAAATGAAGAAGTTCACCCGAGAGATTAACTTGGCAGAAAGTATCATGGCGAACATCCCCGAGTATGTCGAGTGGTCCTCTCAGAACATTACGTTCAGTCGAGCAGATCACCCGATGACCATACCAAAACCAGGACACGCTGCCCTAGTAGTTGAGGCACAGATCGGGGGGTTCAAGATGAGCAAAGTTTTCATGGATGGTGGAAGCGGGCTAAACCTGATATTCGTCGACACAACCAAAAGTATGGGGATCACCATGAGGATGCTAGAAGAAACATATACTTGCTTCCATGGGATTCTCCCAACTTCACCGGCGTACTCTCTTGGCAAAGTTTACCTGAACGTCGTTTTTGGCAAAACCGACAACTTCAGGAAGGAAAAGATCGAGTTTGAAGTAGTGAACTGGGAATCACAGTATCACGCTATACTCGGGAGACCAGCTTATGCCAAGTTCATGGCTGTACCACACTACGCATACCTCAAGCTGAAAATGCCTGGGAACAACGGGACAAACATCACAGTCTATGGAAGTTTTTCACGCTCGGACAATTGTGATCGCGACTTTCAGAGGATTGCTGCGAAGTTTGGGTCACAAAAAGAAATTGTCGACCCTCTACCCAAGTTGTCGATACGTGAAATCAAGGAGGAAAAACATGTCAGGGAAACAAAGAAGAAGGCAGCTGACCTTACTCTAGAAGCTTCGGCAGCAGAAGCTTCGGCAGCAAAAGCTTCGGCAGCAAAAGTTTCGGCAGTTGATAGCTCAGAAGACATAGGAGATGGCTAGACGCTGACAACCATTGTCCAGGCCCCTGGCGAAATCAACAACGCTGCGGCAACGACTAACGTGGTGAAAAAGCCAGAAGATGAGAAGAACCCCTTCCTTGCTTAAGCAATTTACTAGTGTTTAATTTTTTCCTTTATCTTAAACAGGGCCTTCCTTTTTTCGCCCTTTAGTCTCGTGCTTACCTTATTAATGAGAACTTGAGTTTCGATCCCTTGTTAAGTATTGCAGTAATTCAAAGCATTTAAGTCGCATCTCCGTGAACCTTGCCTACGCCCCCTGGCAAACGACGGTGCAACGTAGTACGCGGCAGAAGATCGTGCTTCAAAAGAAAATGCCTCTACGAGTGCTAAAAGATGCAAAGCAAACAAGGACATTAATCCTTCCTTCTGCTATAGATGCCTCTACGAGTGCCGTAAATAGCAAGAGTTCGGAAATACATACAACCCACGTTCGATATTTTACTTATGGAAATATCAAAGAACAACGGGCTCATCGGCAGAATCATTGCACCCGAAATATTCGGGAGTGACTGTCGAAACATACATCGGTTGAAAGCAAAGTTGCGCATACAACAGGTTTAGCAAAACCTACAACACGAGCTGATCACTCAAATGATTTGCTGACCCACGAGTACACATACATCTAAACGGGCAATTAAGATTTGCTCCCCCAAAATTTGCCAACGGCATTAAAACGGTAAAAATACATATACATGTATCTACCGAACAAAAAGTTTCGGCTAAACAATCTTAACACTTGGATAAAGTAGCTAAAATAGCTTGTTTACAAAACAACCTTAAACCCTGAAATCACCCTTGCGGAGTTTCTCTTTCTTCAGGTACCTTTGAATCCTTCTCAAGCTTGTCGACAATTATACTGGCGGGCAGCAATACCTTCGGATATAGAGTCTCCAAGTCACCAACCGCGTTGACGATAGTGAGCAGATTTGCTGAGGGGTAACGTGCAAGGACAAGGGCAAGTGTAAACCTGGCCCCTGCAAAAACCTGAGCTCGCACCTAGTCTCGAATCTTCTTGGTATTCCCAAACTCAGACATCAGAGTCAACAGCGTAGGAGGAACCGCGTTCAAAGGGAACATAGTCCTCCAAATTACCCTCAGGGCTTTGTAGCACTTGTCGAAGAAATGGTGGACTTGTTGGACCAGATCCTGAAACTGTGCGACGGCCGAAGCCTTCGAGTGTTCCCGCCAGAAAATTTCTTCGGCTGATGACAGCTGGGTCAATGCGTGCACACGCTCGTGAATCCGCTTGTTCTCTTCCGCACGGTTCAAAGCTATGACTGGCAAAGGAATCAATAGAGGATCAGACAATGCATTGTTGATAAAAGAGTGCAAGGACCAAGAAACTTACAGTTCAAACTCTCGGTGGCTTTATGCAGTTCAGTAAGAGCGTACCGCTCTACTTCGGCTGCAATCTCGCTCTTCTTGTTGACAATAGCAGCTAAGGCATAAGTGTTGCGCAGATCCTTCTCCATCCGAGCGATCCGATCCTTCATACGTTGGATTCGGTCACCTTCAGGAAGGGCACCCGAAGAGTCATCGGCAAATGCGGGCACTGGGAAAACCTGCAAGAAACAGCGTTACAAGGGATGATGGATCGTATCAATTGAAACATCCGAAGTAACTCCCATCGGGAGAAGTGCAAGTGAAAACGTCATAACAAAGGTGTACTGGCAACATTGCTAGCACGGAGTTTATTACAAACATAAGTTTTGCGACAGAACATTGTTCCACATCAGCTCAAAGAAAAGTTTGTTACAAAAATCAAAGGGCTTGGGTCTGAGTCGATAAACTGGGGCCAGCCGATGTCTTCCTTGATGAAACCAGCTCGAGGAGCTGGCGAGCACACTTAAGGGCTGACATTTTGAAGACGCTTAAATCAATGAACCGCCCATCTTGCTCTTTCGGCAGCTCCTTAGACATTTCTTCGATGTCGGCCTTAAAGCCGTAACCCATCATAAGTTGGAAGGCAAGGAGGGCACCATAGGTACGCGAAGTACGTTTGAATACCTCGATAACCTCTTTGGTGTCAACCGCGAAGGCGTCGATCAACTGCCCCAGAGTTTTGTCTTGATTGATCTTGGCGAAGATCATCGAGTGCATCCGCGCCATGGCACCTTTTCCTTTTTCAAGAAGCTCCCGCGTAAGCTGGTGGGAAGCGAGAATCATCGACACACCGTTCGCAGGAGAGTTATTTGGAATTTTGTCCAAGGCACTGGCAGGGATGTTGGCGGCTTCTGCAAAAGAATAAGAATGAAAAAGATCATTGACAAAAGATCGAATTCGTAAGCATGATAATCGACGGAGAAGTATAAAAGAAATTACCAAGCAAAGCCAAGGAAGACTGGCGAAGGAGTTCATCTTTTTCAGTTTCCCAAGCCTCGGCAGCCAGCCTCGACGCCTCCTCTTCTTTCAGCTTTTTCTTCAACCTGCCCAGTTCCTCCTTCAGGGAGTCGACTTCTCGGCGAGCTTCGGCAGTTATCTTGACTGCGTCGTTCAACTTCGAGGAAGAAGATTCAACTTCCTTCTGCAGCCGAACCTTGTCTGCCTCCAGAGAAGTGAATTGGGAGGCGAAGGCCTCCAAAGAGGATATAACACCCCGCATGTCCTTGAGGAAGAAGGATTTTTGACAAAGAATCATTTAAACAAGGTACGCACCAGGAAAATCCGCGTTGGAATCAAAAAAGGACTTACAGGAGGAGGAGTCACGGCGGCGGCAGTTGAAGGAACGTCTTTCCCCTTAGAAAGGGAGGAAGCTGTCGATGCCTGAGCCGCGAGGGCTGCCTTAGGAGCTGAAGCTTCGGAAGCCGCAACGTCCGGTGGAGCAGCGCCAGATTTGGCTTTCTTAGACGGAGGCTCATTGAAACCTTCGTCACTGCAAAAGGAAATGATTGACAGAAGTTATGAAAAGAATGCGAGAAATAAGGGGACAAAATATGGCATCAGGGAAGAAGGTGCTTACATATCGAAGAGATCGTCTTCATCGGCAAAACCGCCGGTTGATCTCTTCACGGGTGAAGCCCTGGTCTCCTCCACAGCTGCATTAACAAAGGCATCACGATCAGCGTCATCATCACGCACTGATCCCTCTGTGTCGCAAGCATCATCGGCTGAGGGAGGAAGATCGGTGTGAACAGCTTCAGAATCTATCGGATCATCGTGTTCGCTCTCTGGGCCTGTGTGCTCGACAGTGTGAAAATCAACAGGTACTGAGGAGCCTCTTCCCTCAGAAGTATCATTTGGCGAATCATGCAAGTTTCCAGAGATTATGAGGATCTGTCGAAGAGAAGAACAAATAAGAATAATGTTGACTAAGTGGAAGCAGCGTAATAAGGATATGAGAAAGAAAGATACCTCTGATGGTGGATGATCGGCATCAAGGCGAGTATAAGAAGATACCAACGGAATCGAGTCTTCCTGACTAAAGAGAGTAAGGCGACGGACTTCATCAAGCAGCTCCTTCTCCGACAATTCAGCGATATTTATCCTCGTTTCATCCTTTGCACCCGAATACAACCACATCGGGCGGATTCTGGCCATGACTGGTTGGACTCGACGCTTCAGGAACACCGCTGCTACCTCTGTACCGATCATAGTTTGACCATCAGCCTCTTTGATCCGAAGAAATTTGGCGAATAATTCGTCGGCCGCTGTCTTTTCGTCGGGAGAGAGAGTGTTCTTCCAAGAATCCTTCGGCTTGGCTTCAAGGACATCGACAAAGCAAGGAAGCTGGGAATCGGTTGTTGAAGAGTCCTTGATGTAAAACCATTTCAGTCTCCATCCTTACACGGACTCTTTCATTGGGAAATTGAAATAGTTAACCTCTGAACGAGCCACAAACCCCACTCCTCCGGTGACAAAGGATCCATTACTACTGTTGTACCTCTTGACATAAAAGATCTTTTTCCACAACCCAAAGTGGGGTTCAATGCCCAAGAACGCCTCACAGAGGGTGATGAACACAGCAACGTGAAGGATTGAGTTAGGGGTGAGTTGCCACAGTTGGATTTCGTAAGTCCGCAGAAGATGGTGAAGAAATTCATGGGCAGGAAGCGAGAGACCCCGATATAGGAATGACAGGAACACCACGAAAAAACCAGCAGGGGGATTGGGCCGAGAAATCGCACCTGGAAGAATCAGGTCCTCCTCGTCGGAGGAGACTAACCCAAGGCTTCGGGCCCTCTTCTCATCACGCTTCGTGATGGAGGATGCTAGCCAATCACCAGGTTTGGCTATCGAGCTTGGCGGCGCTGGTGGCGCCGGGGCTGGAGGAGGAGCATCTGGAGCGCTCCTCTTCGGAAGATTCGAGGAGGATTTGGCGGCGGCGCCACCGCTAGTAGAACTGGCGGCGGCAGTGAGGTTCTTCTTCTTCACCATTGCGAGATCTGGGGAAGATCGGAAAAGCGGTGGTGGCGGCGCAGCAGTTGCAAAGGATGGAAGAAGAAGAAGGGCGAGGAGATGCTACGACAAGTGTGGAGAAGGTTAGAGATTTTCTTCTTTTGGAGATTTTAAGAAAGGGAGAATTCAAGGGCTGTGTAGGCACGTGTCATTGCTACCAGTTCATTAAGGAGATCTTTTTCCATTGATGGCTGCGGGAATCGAGGGGGCGCCTTGGTAACCGTACGAGAAGTGCGGATATTGCTTAAAAATAGGGCCAGACAGAGAAAAGATGGGCCCAGCAGGTCACGTCTTATCAGTTAAAATCGAGATGTCAGTAAAACGTCATCAATGACATCGTCAAGAATGCTCGAAGCATTCGAAGGGATAAAAAGGTATCGGATGGTGAACCTGAGTCTATGCACAGATTGCGAAGCATCTGCACTTAGACTCGGGGGCTACTCCCATCGGGAGCGCTGACGCGCACCCGACAGAATGAGGAGTCGAAAGAAAAAAAAGGATTGAAGAAAAATTGGCTAATCAGCTCGAGTCTGCACTCGGTTGCAAGCACCCGCGCCCAGACTCGGGGGCTACTCCCATCGGGAGCGCGTGATGCGCACCCGATAGAACTTTTTTGCACTCCTGGATCATGCCCGGGGACGTGATTCTGTATAGGGTAACGTTGTTTTGCCATCGGCAGTTAACCAGCAAAAGTTGGGCACGTTACTCATTATCCCTTGCATGAGGAAAATATATCGGATGACCTACGAAGACTTGCAGAAAAACTTTGGCAGAACGAAACGTTCGAGTGGTACAACTTGAGTCTACGCACGGATTGCAAGCATCCGTACCTAGACTCGGGGGCTACTCCCACCGGGAGCGCTGACGCGCACCCGACAGAGGAAGATGATGCTGATTCAAGGAGAACAAGAACAATCAAGGAGAAGAACATCAAAAGGAAGCATGCTTCAGTCTCTACCCGAACTATGTTCGGCTAGACACTCGGGGGCTACTGACGTGGGCATTACCCTTCGGGTAACCAACATTTCCCTATCCTGCATTAACTAGTTGGAGGCCCATGAAGGCACTTGGAGGCAAGGCGGGCCACCTGGATGGCGTACCAGAAGATTTCTTGGTGGGCAAGACGAGGAAGCAGCCGAGCAAGGAAAGATTAGATTTAAAACTACTGTAAACCTAGTCGTATTTGGTGAGACCTCTTGAGACCTGGTCACCTATATAAAGGCCAGGAGAGGGGCTGCCGAGGGACACAATCAATCTTAGCCACCAAAAGCTTAGAGCTAGGTCACCATAGTACTTAGTCTTCTCGACGAGATCTCAGCCGAACTATTCAGCACCCCATTGTAACCCAATATCTTCATAATCAAGATCAGACATGCAGGACGTAAGGGTTTTACCTCATAGAGGGCCCCGAACCTGGGTAAATCGCTCTCCCCGCTTGTCTGTGAACCGATGTCTCGTGTCAGCTTGCAGGATTCCGTCAACCCTAAGCCCCAATCGGAGGGCATTGCCGAGGAGTACCCTCGACAGGCGCGTTTGGTAGGCTGTGAGGGTCTTTTTGCATGGGCTGGGACGTGGAACGACACGTTTGCTTGCCTGCAAGACGCCGCGTTCTTGCACGAACCAGGTTTTAAAGCACCCCCAGGACAGGCCCTGAAGGAACGTCTGGAATGGAAGTTTCTGTGGAGCCAGGCCCGTTGTGGGAGACTACATGTGTGGGGAAGGGAGACGGAAACGCTGCGTCCCTTTGGGAACACACGCCATAATTAGCCTCACCGCTCCCCTCTCCTTCCTCTCACTCGCGACCTCACTCTCACCACCCCCAAACTATAACATCACCAGGCGGTTCCCCTCCCGCCGACCAATCCTCCGCACCGCCGCAAGGAGGGAGCACCGGTACCGAAGGAGGAGACGTCGGCGAGCAGCACCGCGACATCGGCCTCAACCTGCTCCGCAATCTTCATCGGCATCTCGAGTTCGGCCGAGAACTCGAACTCGACCTCGTCCTCGGCCGGAACAATGCGGTAACGACCTCTGCTTCTCACCTTCTTACTCGTTGTGCCAGAATAGGCCATTTTCGGTCATTTACGACGACATGCAGATTAGATCTGCTAGGTTTTCCATTAGAATAGGGTTCGGATAGATGTTTGCAAGGTGTTCGTCGCCATTGCTTGTTGTTCTTGTCTAGTTCTTGGTGTTCACGGTCTCGGTTAGCTTAGATCTATTACTCTAATCTCCAATCGCGGTAGATCCTTCATAGATCGGACTGTGGATTGGTGAAACTGTCAGATTTTACTGTGCATGCAAAGAGGGGAAGGGGATTTTGTGCTGGGGTTTATCATGTTGTGCTTGCTGTGTGAAAGATTAAGCTGAGTCGCGCTAGTTTGTTCAGACGCAAGAGGAGTGGGAGGACTGAAAGAACGAAGTTGCTCTGCTCAAGAATCTGCAGAGAATACAAGTACAAGTGATGAGGTCTAACAAACAGGAATGGGAGGCAGAAAGAAAGGCTTTGGAGGCCGAAAAGAGAAAGCTAGAGTATGACATATACGATCTGCTGCAAGTAAACTTTGCAATGAAGGATAAGCTCAAGAGGATCAAGGATATTTGTGATGAGTGATGAATATGTTCTAGATGTACCGTAGGATAATTTATAATTTACCCTAAGTAGAATTTATAATGTACCCTAAGTACAATTTGAACTGCTACTTGTGTTGTTTCTGATTGAACTAGACCGATGATTATAATCTGGGATCATAGTATGAGGAGATGATTGATTAGAACCTATAGCATGACTGAACATGACCATGCCATTGGTTCTGATCAAATATCTCCTCCATATGTCCTCTTACTTTTAATGTTCAATGACAAAAGTTGGAAGCTATTGTACTCATTGTTATTTGGTTGGAAACAGAAAATGCTTCATATTGTCTTGGATAATTTGATACTTGGCAATTGTTTTGAGCTCTCAAGTAGATCATGATTAAGCTCTTGCATCATGTAGTTTAAACCTATTAGTGGAGAAATACCGTAGAGCTTGTTGAAACTGGTTTGCATGATTGGTCTCTCTAAGGTCTAGATATTTTCTGGTAAAAGTGTTCGAGCAACAAGGAAGACAGTGTAGAGTCTTATAATGCTTGCAATATATTTTTATGTAAGTTTTGCTGTACCGGTTCATACTTGTGTTTGCTTCAAACAACCTTGCTAGCCAAAGCCTTGTACTGAGAGGAAATGCTTCTCGTGCATCCAAAACCTTGAGCGAAAACCTATGCCATGTGTGTCCACCATATCTACCTACTATGTGGTATTTCCTGCCATTCCAAGCAAATACTTCATGTGCTACCTTTAAACAATTCAAAATCTATTATCTCTTATTTGTGTCAATGTTTTATAGCTCATGAGGAAGTATGTGGTGTTTTATCTTTCGATCTTGTCATTTACTTTTGACAGACTTTCACCAATGGACTAGTGGCTTCATCCGCTTATCCAATAATTTTGCAAAAAGAGCTGGCGCGGGGTTCCCAGCCCCCAATTAATCAACCTTCATTAATAATTCTCTTCACATGTTTTGCTCTGATTCATCGGTAAGCAACTTAATTTTGCAAATAGACACTCCTTCATGGTATGTGAATGTTGGAAGGCACCCGAGGATTCGGTTAGCCATGGCTTGTGTAAGCAAAAGGTTGGGAGGAGTGTCATCCATAAATAATAAAACTAAAATACATGTGTAAACAAAAGAGAAGAGGGATGATCTATCTTGCTGGTAGAGATAACGTCCTTCATGGGAGCCGCTCTTGAAAGTCTGGTTGATGAGGTAGTTAGAGTGCCCACTACCATTCGTTGACAACAACAAACACCTCTCAAAACTTTACTTTTATACTCTCTATATGATTTCAAAACTTAAAAAGCTCTAGCACATGATTTAATCCCTGCTTCCCTCTACGAAGGGCCATTCTTTTACTTTATGTTGAGTCAGTTTACCTACTTCCTTCCATCTTAGAAGCAAACACTTGTGTTAACTGTGCATTGATTCTTACATACTTGCATATTTGCATTCATCATATTACTTTGTGTTGACAATTATCCATGAGATATACATGTTGAAAGTTGAAAGCAACTGCTGAAACTTAAATCTTCCTCTGTGTTGCTTCAATGCCTTTACTTTGAATTTATTGCTTTATGAGTTAACTCTTATGCAAGACTTTTGATGCTTGTCTTGAAAGTACTATTCATGAAAAGTTTTGCTATATGTTATCTATTTGTTAGCAACTATAGATCATTGCCTTGAGTCACTGCATTCATATCATATGCTTTATAATAGTATGAGCAAGGTTATGTAAGTAGCATGTCACTACAGAAATTACTCTTTTTATCGTTTACCTACTCGAGGATGAGCAGGAACTAAGCTTGGGGATGCTGATACGTCTCCAACGTACCTATAATTTCTGATGTTCCATGCTTGTTTTATGACAATACTTACATGTTTTGCTTGCACTTTATAATGTTTTTATGCATTTTATGGAACTAACCTATTAACGAGATGCCGAAGTGCCAGTTCCTGTTTTCTGTTGTTTTTGGTTCCAGAAAGGCTGTTCGGGCAATATTCTCGGAATCGGACGAAATCAACGCCCAGAACCTTATTTTTCCCGGAAGTTTCCAGAGAGACCGAGAGGGACCAGAGGGGAGCCCTGGGGGCCCCACACAACAGGGCCGCGCGGGCTCCACCCTGGCCGCGCCGGCCTATGGGGAGGAGGCCCCGTGGCCCCTCCGACTCCGACTCTTCGCCTATTTAAGCCCTGGTGACCTAAACCATCGACACCGATTGACGAAACTCCAGAAAGACTCCAGGGGCGCCGCCACCATCGCGAAACTCCAATTCGGGGGACAGAAGTCTCTGTTCCGGCACCCTGCCGGGATGGGGAAGTGCCCCCGGAAGCCATCTCCATCAACGCCACCGCCTCCATCATGCTCCGTGAGTAGTTCCCCCATGGACTACGGGTTCTAGCTGTAGCTAGTTGGTATTCTCTCCCCCATGTACTTCAATACAATGATCTCATGAGCTGCCTTACATGATTGAGATTCATCTGATGTAATCGGTGTTGTGTTTGTTGGGATCCGATGGATTGTTACATTATGATTAGTCTATCTATATAAGTTTGTGAAGTTATTGTTGCTGCAACCTTGTTGTGTTTAATGCTTGTCACTAGGGCCCGAGTGGCATGATCTTAGATTTAAGCTCTATACTTATTGCTTAGATTGTATCTACAAGTTGTATGCACATGTCTATGTCCGGAACCAAAGGCCCCAAAGTGACAGAAATTGGGACAAGCTGGAGGGGAAGGCTTAGATATGAGGATCACATGTTTTCACGGAGTGTTAATGCTTTGCTCCGGTGCTCTATTAAAAGGAGTACCTTAATTTCCAGTAGATTCCCTAGAGGCCCGGCCGCCACCGGCTGGTAGGACAAAAGATGTTGTACAAGTTTCTCATTGCGAGCGCGTATGACTATATATGGAAAACATGCCTACATGATTAATAATCTTGATGTTCTGTCTTAATGCTATTTCTGATGGGATTCGTAGCATAGAAAACAAAAAATTCCTACCGCAAGAACGAAACACAAGCCAAGATCTAATCTAGAAGACGGTAGCAACGAGGGGATCACGAGACTAACCCTTGAAGATTTCCAAAGCCTAACGAGATTAGATCTCGTGGTGGATGTAGTCGATCACTTGCCGCTTGCAAAAGCGCGTAGAAGATCTTGACGGTGCCACAAACGGGCAGCACCTCCGTACTCGGTCACACGTACGGTGTTGATGAAGACGACGTCCTCCTCCCCGTTCCAGCGGGCAGCGGAAGTAGTAGATCCTCCTCGGAATCCCGCCATCACGACGGCGTGGTGACGGTGGTGGTGGAGATCTAGGAGGGAGTAGCTAGGGTTTGGGCGCAGGGTGGTGCTGCGACTTGGGGAGCTAGGGCTGCGACTTGAGGTGCCCTTGGGGTGCCCCTTGTCCTCTTTAAATAGGTGGCCAAGCCCCTTGGGTCGTCCAAAAACCTGCCCCCAAGTTTGACTGAGTTCCGATAGGTTTCCGATTCCGAAAACCTAGTCCTACTCGGACTCTTTTGCCAATTCCGAAATTGCATTAAGGAAAGACTCCTTTTCCCTTAAGGCAACGTGGTTGCACCTATTATGGAACCCTCCGGACTTGCTTAGACATCTCGGGTCATCTCGGACACTTCCGGAACCTTCCATAATATTCCGGACTATTCCGATCCTTCCAAAACCTTCTAGAAGCTCCGGTCAAAACACCGGACTTTTTCCGAACCCCGGAAAATGACTTCCTATATATGAATCTTATTCTCCGGACCATTCCGAACCTCCTCGTGATGTCTCAGATCCCATCCGAGACTCCGAACAACATTTGAGCTCAATTCCATATTCCATATCTACTTAAAACGACATCAAACCTTAAGTGTGTCGCCCTACGGTTCGCGAACTATGCAGACATGGTTAAGACTTCTCTCCGACCAATAACCAATAGCGGGATCTGGAGATCCATAATGGCTCCCACATACTCAACGATGATTTAGTGATCGATTGAACCATTCACATACGATACCGATTCCCTTTGTCACGCGATATTTTACTTGTCCGAGGTTTGATCATCGGTATCTCTATACCTCGTTCAACCTCGTCTCCTGACAAGTACTCTTTACTCGTACCGTGATATGTCATATCTTATGAAGCATTCATATGCTTGCAAGCTAATTAGACAACATTCCACCGAGAGGGCCCAGAGTATATCTATCCGTCATCGGGATGGACAAATCCCACTGTTGATCCATATGCCTCAACTCATACTTTCCGAATACCTAATCCCACCTTTATAACCACCCATTTACGCAGTGGCGTTTGATGTAATCAAAGTACCCTTCCGGCATAAGTGATTTATATGATCTCATGGTCGAAAGGACTAGGTAACTATGTATTGAAAGCTTATAGCAAATGAACTTAATGACGTGATCTTATGCTACGCTTAATTGGGTGTGTCCATTACATCATTCACATAATGAAATAACCTTGTTATTAATAACATCCAATGTTCATGATCATGAAACTATGATCATCTATTAATCAACAAGCTAGTTATACAAGAGGCTTACTAGGGACTCCTTGTTGTTTACATAACACACATGTATCAATGTTTCGGTTAATACAATTATAGCATGGTATGCAAACATTATCATAAACACACAAAGATATATTATAATAACCATTTTATTATTGCCTCTTGGGCATATCTCCAACAGTCTCCCACTTGCACTAGAGTCAATAATCTAGTTTACATTTGTAAAGATATAACACCCTGGCTTTCTGGTGCTTTATCATGTTTTGCTCACGGGAGAGGTTTTAGTCAACGGATCTGACATGCTCAGAAACGCATGTATTTTGCAATTCATTTGCGTCTCAACGCATCACTCATTTTCCAAATGAGTCGGCATTAAATATATTTGGTCTTCTGGTGGAACCTTAATTCCGCGGTCTGAAATATGTCACTAATATTGTCACACACAATATAGCTTCAAAGTTCTGACACTATCGGAACTACACCAAATTCTCAAAGAACTTCTTGACTTAACATCCTCAATCATTGTCAAAACAATGACATACTATGCCTTCTTTTGTAGAATCCGTCATAATATTTAGAACTCTTCTAAATCTAGCATTGTGCTACCTTTTAAACAACACTTAGCCTAATTGAGATTTGAAATTCATTTTTATATGTGACCAAACAAATATCGGTGCAACACCTTACATCGATTTGTTTGTCATTACCCCATATAAAACTATATATGTATCCTTGGTTCTTCTAAAGCACACAGGGATATTCTTACTGTTTGTCCAATGATCATCACATGAATCATTCTGGTATATGCTCATAACATTTTAGAGCACAGGACATCTGATTGTGTACATATTATTTGTGATCTAAAATCATTCATGTGTTTTTACTCATCGAGTGTCAAATACACTCAAGTCTTGTTAAACCTTCGCATGAAAAGAACACCTTCTTAATATTTCTATATTGAACTACTTCAATATCCATTCTATGTACTTCGACTTAAACTTATTATGTGTTTCAATCTATCTTCATAGATCTTTACACTAAATATGTTTCAGTCCATCTCCTTTCATTGAAGTTAATTCTCAATGAAACCTTTTAATCAAGTATATAATTACATCATTTATAACCAACTATATGTCATCTACATAGAGTATTATAAATATGTCTCAGCGCTCCCACTTAATTTCTTGCAAATGCAAGCATCTTCATCGTTTCTGATGAAATAAAAAACTCTTTGACTATTTCATCCGGTGAAGATTCCAACTCCGCGATACTCACTTCATCCAATTGAAGTTCGTATACCTATCTAGTATTCCACGGACTAGCAAAACTCTTGGTTTGTATCTTGTATACACCTTTAATACACACTTCTGTTAAGTAATGTATTTTGCCATCCTATTAGCATATCTCATAAAAGAAATATGTAGCGATTACTAGAATAATCCACATAGACTATAAGCATTGCTACGGAAGATCTAATCTTATCGCAGTCAACTCTTTGAATTTTGTCGTAAACAATTTTTCGACAAGTAGAGCTTCTTCAAGGATATTACATCCAAGTCCATCAATTTCATAGATCCATTTACTTTCAAAAAGTATTCATCTATCTTGGATTTCATGGCGCATAGCCATTTTAACGGAGTCAGGGCCCATCATAACTTCTTTGTATGTAGTTGGTTTATCATTGTTCAAAAACAATCCTTTGTCCATAAATCATCTATTTGATCACAAAGTAAACCATACCTACAAGGTTCAATAGGTACTTCGATCTCCATGGCTAAAACGCTTTGTAGTCATGGGAGCCATGATCGTCGTGGCCGCTTCCGGAACCATTTCCGATGCTGCGCTACTATGATCATTATGCTCAGGTTCATAAACTTTATCAAGTTCTATTGTCCTCCCACTCAAATACTTTGCTAGAAACAATTTCTTGGAAATAAGTAAGAAACATTGACAAACACTTTTGTCTTTGTCTCCATAGTGGAAAGAATTCCCAATCAATTATTTGGGATAACCAACAAAGACATTCATCCGATTTTGGTTGTAAACTCTTAGACCAAAATTTAAAGAAAGGACTATTAGGTTTTATACCCATGCCATAACTCGTATGGTGTCATTTCAACGGATCATGATGATGCTCTATTTAGTGTAAAAGCGGTAGTCACTAAAGCATAATCCACAAAAATATAATGGCATCAATATTTTATCGCATCATTGACCCAACAAGGTTTGGATACATCTCTCGGATACTCCATCATCACTATGATACTCCAAGAAACGTGAGTTGTAGAACAATTTCATAACTCTCTTAGATGTTCGCTAAAACTAGTAATTCAAATATTTCCACTATGATTCAATCATAGATATTTGACTTTTCTATTACGATGAGATTTCCACTTCATGCTAAAATTTATTTGAATCCATTCAAATGTTTCAAACTTCTTCCTTATCGAATATATCCACATATATATACTCAATTCATTGTTGGAAGTTTTCATGAAGTAGAAGAATCTCCCGCACACAACTATGCCCAGTGAACCATGTACATCATCATGTATGTTTTCACTAAGTTAGTTTCCCGTTCAACTCTTGGCCTATGAACGGTATTTCAGTCAATCTCTTTTAGAAAAGATTTGCAAGCGCCAAATGATTCAAAAATCAAATGACTCCAAAAATCCATTTGCATGGAGTTCCTTCATGCGTTCCTCTCTAACATGACCTAAATGGCGGTTCCACAAATAAGTGGAATTCAAATCATTTGCCTTATGGCATTTTAGCGTCAGTGTCATGTATGTGTGTTTCACCATTAAGATTTATAATAACTTATCCATCGTACATGGAGTAATGTCATAATTTGAACAACTCTTTGTTTTCATTTGACAAGAACAAAACAACAATTATGAAGTTCTTTATTATAAATCTGAAGGGCTAGATAGAATGCCAACGATGAACATAATAACACTTTATTTTTGCTCCAGACGTGCATTCCTATCATATTCCTTGTTAGTCACTTAGTCCATTGTATTCTTGTATTGCGTTGTTTTGTATGACACTTCATACCAACCAATATGGTACAGATACCCAAGAATTTCATTGTGTGACCAAACTAGGAATACACTCATAACATGTATATCATTTATATACACCTGAGCTAGACTTTCTAGTCTTTTCTTTCTTTCTGCCAATAATCTTTTGTAGTTTCTCTTTTAGCTTTCCTCATTATCCAGAAAACACTTCAACATCAATAACTTCTAGGTTTGTCGGTCAAATACCAATAACCTTGAGGTTCTTACTTTGAAATTGATCATCATATGACAAGTGTTCCGGATTTCACTATTAGTAACCTTTTAATGTGATGAACAATTTCACTCATAATTTTTATCCATCAAATCATGACGACTTTCTGAGACCATGTTTGTACATGCTAGGCTCATAAAGTTTAACCTTAGTATTCGCATGTGCAAATCGGACTTGCACCCGTTGTATGCACACGTAGAATCTATAACACACGATCATCACGTGATGCTTCGAAACGACGAGTCTTAGCAACGGTGCATACTAAGGACGATCACTTCATGGATATGCGAATATCGTTAGTGCCCCAATAGTTGGAGGATTGGGACGCATGGCGTCTTCAACCTTCATACATTCCCATAAAACTTATGAGTTTATGTAGTCTCACCAAATTATATTCTATCATCTTGCAACAAGGTCTTAGATATCACATATATCTCATACCTCGCTTATTTCTGAAAACAAACTTTTCAACTCCTTACTTTTCAAACGGATTTGAACATCAAGTTTCACGGAGACAAGATGATTCTAAGTACTAATTGAAACCATTGTTCTTTGAATCAGCAATGTGAGGTTTACTAAAAGTTTGCAATAGGACTTAATCATTTCTTGATTCTTTAACAATACGGTACCAGTCCGTAAAGTTACTTGTCAGACTTAACAGTATTTCTATCTCAATTACAAGACTAGCGCATGGTAGAAAACGGATGCCAATTCTACAAATTAATTAAAAATACTACTCATACTATGTTCATGATAATTAGTTCAAGTTTTAATCTAATTACTAATGAACTCCCACTTAATACAACATCCCTCATAGTTGTTAAGTGGCACACGATCCATATCCACTACACCAAAACCGATCATCACGTGAGATGATGTAGCTTCAATGGTGAACATCAACATGTTGATCATATCATCCATATGACTCGTGTTCAACCTTTCGGTTTCCGTTGTCCCGAGGCCATGTCTGTACATGTTAGGCTCGTCAAGCAAACCCAAGTATTCCGCATGTGTAAACATGGCTTACACCCGTTGTATGTGAACGTAGAGTCTATCACATCCGATCATCACGAGATGCTTCGAAACGACGAACTGTAGCAACGGTGCATACGAGGGGAGAACATTTTATTATCTTGATATTAATGTGAGGGATCATCTTATAATGCTACCGTCGTGATCTAAGAAAAATAAAATGCATAAAGGATTAACATCACATGCAATTCATATGTGATATGATATGGCCCTTTAGTCTTTGCGCCTTTGATCTTCATCTCCAAAGCACGGACATGATCTCCATCATCAACGGGCATGATCTCCATCATCGTCGGCGTAGCGTCAAGGTCCATGGCGTCGTCTTCATGGTTGTTCACCGTGTGTAGCAACTATTACAACTACTTTGAAATAATACTACAACATGAAATATAAACACAACCATAAGGCTCCTGCCGGTTGCCACAATACAATAATGATCATCTCATACATATTCATCATCACATCATGGCCATATCACATCACCAAACCCTGCAAAAACAAGTTAGACGCCTCTAATTTGGTTTGCATATTTTACGTGGTTTAGGGTTTTCGAGCAAGATCCAATCTACCTACGAACATGAACCACAACGGTGATACTAGTGTTGTCAATAGAAAGAGTAAATTGAATCTTCACTATGGAGGGAGAGACAGACACCTGCAAAGTCACTTATGCAATACAAGTTGCATGTCGAACGTGGAGCAAGTCTCATGAACGCGGTCATGTAAAGTTAGCCCGAGCCGCTTCATCCCACCATGCCGCAAGATGCAAAGTACACGAACTAAAGACAACAAAGCATCAACGCTCACAAAACCATTGTGTTCTACTCGTGCAACCAATCTATGCATAGACACGTCTCTGATACCACTGATGGGATTCGTAGCATAGAAAACAAAAAATTTCCTACCGCAAGAACGAAACACAAGCCAAGATCTAATCTAGAAGACGGTAGCAACGAGGGGATCACGAGACTAACCCTTGAAGATTTCCAAAGCCTAACGAGATTAGATCTCGTGGTGGATGTAGTCGATCACTTGCCGCTTGCAAAAGCGCGTAGAAGATCTTGACGGTGCCACAAACGGGCAGCACCTGCGTACTCGGTCACACGTACGGCATTGATGAAGACGACGTCCTCCTCCCCGTTCCAGCGGGCAGCGGAAGTAGTAGATCCTCCTCGGAATCCCGCCATCATGACGGTGTGGTGACGGTGGTGGTGGAGATCTCCGGCAGGGCTTCGCCGCAAGCGCTGCAGGAGAAGAAGGAAGAGGAGGGAGTAGCTAGGGTTTGGGCGCAGGGTGGTGCTGCGACTTGGGGAGCTAGGGCTGCGACTTGAGGTGCCCTTGGGGTGCCCCTTGTCCTCTTTAAATAGGTGGCCAAGCCCCTTGGGTCGTCCAAAAACCTGCCCCCAAGTTTGACTGAGTTCCGATAGGTTTCCGGTTCTGAAAACCTAGTCCTACTCGGACTCTTTTGCCAATTCCGAAATTGCATTAAGGAAAGACTCCTTTTCCCTTAAGGCAACGTGGTTGCACCTATTATGGAACCCTCCGGACTTTGTTAGACATCCCGGGTCGTCTCGGACACTTCCGGAACCTTCCATAATATTCCGGACTATTCCGATCCTTCCAAAACCTTCTAGAAGCTCCGGTCAAAACACCGGACTTTTTCCGAACCCCGGAAAATGACTTCCTATATATGAATCTTATTCTCCGGACCATTCCGAACCTCCTCGTGATGTCTCGGATCCCATCCGAGACTCCGAACAACATTTGAGCTCCATTCCATATTCCATATCTACTTATAACGACATCAAACCTTAAGTGTGTCACCCTACGGTTCGCGAACTATGCAGACATGGTTGAGACTTCTCTCCGACCAATAACCAATAGCGGGATCTGGAGATCCATAATGGCTCCCACATATTCAACGATGACTTAGTGATCGATTGAACCATTCACATACGATACCGATTCCCTTTGTCACGCGATATTTTACTTGTCCGAGGTTTGATCATCGGTATCTCTATACCTCGTTCAACCTCGTCTCCTGACAAGTACTCTTTACTCGTACCGTGATATGTCATCTCTTATGAACCATTCATATGCTTGCAAGCTAATTAGACGACATTCCACCGAGAGCGCCCAGAGTATATCTATCCGTCATCGGGATGGACAAATCCCACTGTTGATCCATATGCCTCAACTCATACTTTCCGAATACCTAATCCCACCTTTATAACCACCCATTTACGCAGATGGCGTTTGATGTAATCAAAGTACCCTTCCGGCATAAGTGATTTATATGATCTCATGGTCGAAAGGACTAGGTAACTATGTATTGAAAGCTTATAGCAAATGAACTTAATGACGTGATCTTATGCTACGCTTAATTGGGTGTGTCCATTACATCATTCACATAATGACATAACCTTGTTATTAATAACATCCAATGTTCATGATCATGAAACTATGATCATCTATTAATCAACAAGCTAGTTATACAAGAGGCTTACTAGGGACTCCTTGTTGTTTACATAACACACATGTATCAATGTTTCGGTTAATACAATTATAGCATGGTATGCAAACATTATCATAAACACACAAAGATATATTATAATAACCATTTTATTATTGCCTCTTGGGCATATCTCCAACAGTCTCCCACTTGCACTAGAGTCAATAATCTAGTTTACATTTGTAAAGATATAACACCCTGGCCTTCTGGTGCTTTATCATGTTTTGCTCACGGGAGAGGTTTTAGTCAACGGATCTGACATGCTCAGAAACGTATGTATTTTGCAATTCATTTGCGTCTCAATGCATCACTCATTTTCCAAATGAGTCGGCATTAAATATATTTGGTTTTCTGGTGGAACCTTAATTCCGCGGTCTGAAATATGTCACTAATATTGTCACACACAATATAGCTTCAAAGTTCTGACACTATCGGAACTACACCAAATTCTCAAAGAAACTTCTTGACTTAACATCCTCAATCATTGTCAAAACAATGACATACTATGCCTTCTTTTGTAGAATCCGTCATAATATTTAGAACTCTTCTAAATCTAGCATTGTGCTACCTTTTAAACAACACTTAGCCTAATTGAGATTTGAAATTCATTTTTATATGTGACCAAACAAATATCGGTGCAACACCTTACATCGATTTGTTTGTCATTACCCCATATAAAACTATATATGTATCCTTGGTTCTTCTAAAGCACACAGGGATATTCTTACTGTTTGTCCAATGATCATCACATGAATCATTCTGGTATATTCTCATAACATTTTAGAGCACAGGACATCTGATTGTGTACATATTATTCGTGATCTAAAATCATTCATGTGTTTTTACTCATCGAGTGTCAAATACACTCAAGTCTTGTTAAACCTTCGCATGAAAAGAACACCTTCTTAATATTTCTATATTGAACTACTTCAATATCCATTCTATGTACTTCGACTTAAACTTATTATGTGTTTCAATCTATCTTCATAGATCTTGACACTAAATATGTTTCAGTCCATCTCCTTTCATTGAAAATAATTCTCAATGAAACCTTTTAAGCAAGTATATAATTACATCATTTATAACCAACTATATGTCATCTACATAGAGTATTATAAATATGTCTCAGCGCTCCCACTTAATTTCTTGCAAATGCAAGCATCTTCATCGTTTCTGATGAAATCAAAAACTCTTTGACTATTTCATCCGGTGAAGATTCCAACTCCGCGATACTCACTTCATCCAATTGAAGTTCGTATACCTATCTAGTATTCCACGGACTAGCAAAACTCTTGGTTTGTATCTTGTATACACCTTTAATACACACTTCTGTTAAGTAATGTATTTTGCCATCCTACTAGCATATCTCATAAAAGAAATATGTAGCGATTACTAGAATAATCCACATAGACTATAACCATTGCTACGGAAGATCTAATCTTATCGCAGTCAACTCTTTGAATTTTGTCGTAAACAATTTTTCGACAAGTCGAGCTTCTTCAAGGATATTACATCCAAGTCCATCAATTTCATAGATCCATTTACTTTCAAAAAGTATTCATCTATCTTGGATTTCATGGCGCATAGCCATTTTAACGGAGTCAGGGCCCATCATAACTTCTTTGTATGTAGTTGGTTTATCATTGTTCAAAAACAATCCTTTGTCCACAAATCATCTATTTGATCACAAAGTAAACCATACCTACAAGGTTCAATAGGTACTTCGATCTCCATGGCTAAAACGCTTTGTAGTCATGGGAGCCATGATCGTCGTGGCCGCTTCCGGAACCATTTCCGATGCTGCGCTACTCTGATCATTATGCTCAGGTTCATAAACTTTATCAAGTTCTATTGTCCTCCCACTCAAATACTTCGCTAGAAACAATTTCTTGGAAATAAGTAAGAAACATTGACAAACACTTTTGTCTTTGTCTCCATAGTGGAAAGAATTCCCAATCAATTCTTTGGGATAACCAACAAAGACATTCATCCGATTTTGGTTGTAAACTCTTAGACCAAAATTTAAAGAAAGGACTATTAGGGTTTATATCTTTACAAAATGTAAACTCGTATGGTGTCATTTCAACGGATCATGATGATGCTCTATTTAGTGTAAAAACGGTAGTCACTAAAGCATAATCCACAAAAATATAATGGCATCAATATTTTATCGCATCATTGACCCAACAAGGTTTGGATACATCTCTCGGATACTCCATCATCACTATGATACTCCAAGAAACGTGAGTTGTAGAACAATTTCATAACTCTCTTAGATGTTCGCTAAAACTAGTAATTCAAATATTTCCACTATGATTCAATCATAGATATTTGACTTTTCTATTACGATGAGATTTCCACTTCATGCTGAAATTTATTTGAATCCATTCAAATGTTTCAAACTTCTTCCTTGTCGAATATATCCACATATATATACTCAATTCATTGTTGGAAGTTTTCATGAAGTAGAAGAATCTCCCGCACACAACTATGCCCAGTGAACCATGTACATCATCATGTATGTTTTCACTAAGTTAGTTTCCCGTTCAACTCTTGGCCTATGAACGGTATTTCAGTCAATCTCTTTTAGAAAAGATTTGCAAGCGCCAAATGATTCAAAAATCAAATGACTCCAAAAATCCATTTGCATGGAGTTCCTTCATGCGTTCCTCTCTAACATGACCTAAATGGCGGTTCCACAAATAAGTGGAATTCAAATCATTTGCCTTATGGCATTTTAGCGTCAGTGTCATGTATGTGTGTTTCACCATTAAGATTTATAATAACTTATCCATCGTACATGGAGTGATGTCATAATTTGAACAACTCTTTGTTTTCATTTGACAAGAACAAAACAACAATTATGAAGTTCTTTATTATAAATCGAAGGGCTAGATAGAATGCCAACGATGAACATAATAACACTTTATTTTTGCTCCAGACGTGCATTCCTATCATATTCCTTGTTAGTCACTTAGTCCATTGTATTCTTGTATTGCGTTGTTTTGTATGACACTTCATACCAACCAATATGGTACAGATACCCAAGAATTTCATTGTGTGACCAAACTAGGAATACACTCATAACATGTATATCATTTATATACACCTGAGCTAGACTTTCTAGTCTTTTCTTTCTTTCTGCCAATAATCTTTTGTAGTTTCTCTTTTAGCTTTCCTCATTATTCAGAAAACACTTCAACATCAATAACTTCTAGGTTTGTCGGTCAAATACCAATAACCTTGAGGTTCTTACTTTGAAATTGATCATCATATGACAAGTGTTCCGGATTTCACTATTAGTAACCTTTTAATGTGATGAACAATTTCACTCATAATTTTTATCCATCAAATCATGACGACTTTCTGAGACCATGTTTGTACATGCTAGGCTCTAAACAGGATACTAAACATCTTAAATTTCAATGTGGCTTTAGTGAGGAAGTTTTAATTAAGAACTATAATTGGAATAACTATATTCATTTTGGGTTCGAAGAGGTAGAACAATTTGTCATATTTATGGGAGCCTCTGAGATAGAATCCTTCATTGCTAAAAATTATGAAACTTGTGTTGTTTGTAAGGACCTTAAAGATTATGTCTCTTCTATCCTTAATTTTTGCATAGAAAGCTACAGTGATAATCCTTATATCATTGATTATAAAGAGAGACTCATTAATGCACAAGAATGCACTCACAATTTGCAGGAACCAGTGGAAGAAGAAATTGATGAACCTGAAAGCTCATTGGATGAAAAAGAAGAAGAGAGTGATGAACAAAAGGAGGAAGAATGGATTAGCTACCCATGCCAACCTTCTAATAAGATTAACGCTTTATCTCTTACACTATTTGATTGTCCTCCATGCTTACCAAAGGAGGATGAATGTTATGTTCCTGTGGATTCTCTTGAAATAGTTCCTATGAGTAAAACTTGTGAGAATAATTATGCTACTGTCATTTATGATAATCCATGCTACTTTGATAAATTTTATGATAATGTTTTGTTTATGCCTGATGTCGAAATGCATGGTACAAAAGAGTTTTGCGTAGCAAATGTTTATGATAAATCTCTAGATGATGGTCATATGTTACTTGATAATATTAATTGTACTACTAATGAAAATGGGATTGGAAAGGTCTTAACTTTATCTATGAGTCCCATATCTCTTGAGATTGATCAATCATCTTGTTATATTATTGATAAAAGTGGGTTTGAAAGTTCTGATCCTATTATTTTTAAGCTTGATAAAAATTATGTGTTTATGGATCATGAAAAGTATGCTGCATGTGATAGTTATATTGTTGAGTTTATCCATGAAGCTACTGAAAATTATTATGAGAGAGGAAAATATGGTTGTAGAAACTTGCATGGTGCTAAAACACCTCTCTATATGCTGAAAATTTTGAAGTTGCTCGTGTTTTATCTTCTTATGCTTGTCACTTGGTTCTTCATGAATTTATTTGTGTACAAGATTCCTATGCATAGGAAGTGGGTTAGACTTAAATGTGTTTTGAACTTGCTTTTTGATGCTCTCTTTTGCTTCAATTTCTATTTTCCATGTGAGCATCATTAAAATTGTTGAGCCCATCTTAATGGCTATAAAGAAAGCACTTCTTGGGAGATAACCCATGTCTTTATTTTGCTACTGTTTTGTTGTGTCTTCGAAGTTGTTACTACTGTAGCAACCTCTCCTTATCTTTATTTTATTGCATTATTGTGACAAGTGAAGTCTCTAATAGAAGGTTGATACTAGCTTTGGGTTTCTGCGCAGAAACAGATTTCTATCTGTCACGAATTTGGGCAGGGCTCTCTGTAGGTAACTCAGAAAAATCTTCCAATTTACGTGCATGTTCCTCAGATATGTACGCAACTTTCATTAGTTTTGAGTTTTCTGATTTGAGCAACGGAAGTACCTCTTAAAAATTCGTGTTTATCGGCTGTTCTGTTTTGACAGATTCTCGTCTCTGTTTTTGCATTGTCTCTTGTGGACTTTAAGCAAGGCTTTCTAGACGTGGAGAGCTGTAGCTAATGTTTTATTGAGTTCTTGCAATGTGTCACTACGGGGCTAAAGTGGATTAAAGTTTTTTGAGTACTAACCCCTCTAATGAAGTTTATGAGAAGTTTGGTGTGAAGGAAGTTTTCAAGGGTCAAGAGAGGAGGATGATATATGATCAAGAAGAGTGAAAAGTCTAAGCTTGGGGATGCCCCCGTGGTTCATCCCTGCATATTTCAAGAAGACTCAAGCGTCTAAGCTTGGGGATGCCCAAGGCATCCCCTTCTTCATCAACTTATCAGGTTTCTTCCATTGAAACTATATTTTTATTCAGTCACATCATATGTTCTTTACTTGTGGAGCGTCTGTGTGTTTTTATTTTTGTTTGTGTTTGAATAAATTCGGATCCTAGCAATCCTTGTTTGGGAGAGAGACACGCTCCGCTTTTTCATATGAACACTTGTGTTCTTCGCTCTTACTTTTAATGTTCAATGACAAAAGTTGGAAGCTATTGTACTCATTGTTATTTGGTTGGAAACATAAAATGCTTCATATTGTCTTGGATAATTTGATACTTGGCAATTGTTTTGAGCTCTCAAGTAGATCATGATTAAGCTCTTGCATCATGTAGTTTAAACCTATTAGTGGAGAAATACCGTAGAGCTTGTTGAAACTGGTTTGCATGATTGGTCTCTCTAAGGTCTAGATATTTTCTGGTAAAAGTGTTCGAGCAACAAGGAAGACAGTGTAGAGTCTTATAATGCTTGCAATATGTTTTTATGTAAGTTTTGCTGTACCGGTTCATACTTGTGTTTGCTTCAAACAACCTTGCTAGCCAAAGCCTTGTACTGAGAGGAAATGCTTCTCGTGCATCCAAAACCTTGAGCCAAAACCTATGCCATGTGTGTCCACCATATCTACCTACTATGTGGTATTTCCTGCCATTCCAAGCAAATACTTCATGTGCTACCTTTAAACAATTCAAAAGCTATTATCTCTTATTTGTGTCAATTATTTATAGCTCATGAGGAAGTATGTGGTGTTTTATCTTTCGATCTTGTCATTTACTTTTGACAGACTTTCACCAATGGACTAGTGGCTTCATCCGCTTATCCAATAATTTTGCAAAAAGAGCTGGCGCGGGGTTCCCAGCCCCCAATTAATCAACCTTCATTAATAATTCTCTTCACATGTTTTGCTCTGATTCATCGGTAAGCAACTTAATTTTGCAAATAGACACTCCTTCATGGTATGTGAATGTTGGAAGGCACCCGAGGATTCGGTTAGCCATGGCTTGTGTAAGCAAAAGGTTGGGAGGAGTGTCATCCATAAATAATAAAACTAAAATACATGTGTAAACAAAAGAGAAGAGGGATGATCTACCTTGCTCGGTAGAGATAACGTCCTTCATGGGAGCCGCTCTTGAAAGTCTGGTTGATGAGGTAGTTAGAGTGCCCACTACCATTCGTTGACAACAACAAACACCTCTCAAAACTTTACTTTTATACTCTCTATATGATTTCAAAACTTAAAAAGCTCTAGCACATGATTTAATCCTTGCTTCCCTCTGCGAAGGGCCATTCTTTTACTTTATGTTGAGTCAGTTTACCTACTTCCTTCCATCTTAGAAGCAAACACTTGTGTTAACTGTGCATTGATTCTTACATACTTGCATATTTGCATTCATCATATTACTTTGTGTTGACAATTATCCATGAGATATACATGTTGAAAGTTGAAAGCAACTGCTGAAACTTAAATCTTCCTCTGTGTTGCTTCAATGCCTTTACTTTGAATTTATTGCTTTATGAGTTAACTCTTGTGCAAGACTTTTGATGCTTGTCTTGAAAGTACTATTCATGAAAAGTTTTGCTATATGTTATCTTTTTGCTAGCAACTATAGATCATTGCCTTGAGTCACTGCATTCATATCATATGCTTTATAATAGTATGATCAAGGTTATGTAAGTAGCATGTCACTACAGAAATTACTCTTTTTATCGTTTACCTACTCGAGGACGAGCAGGAACCAAGCTTGGGGATGCTGATACGTCTCCAACGTACCTATAATTTCTGATGTTCCATGCTTGTTTTATGACAATACTTACATGTTTTTCTTGCACTTTATAATGTTTTTATGCATTTTATGGAACTAACCTATTAACGAGATGCCGAAGTGCCGGTTCTCGTTTTCCGTTGTTTTTGGTTCCGGAAAGGCTGTTCGGGCAATATTCTCGGAATCGGACGAAATCAACGCCCGTAACCTTATTTTTCCCGGAAGTTTCCAGAGAGACCGAGAGGGACCAGAGGGGAGCCCTGGGGGCCCCACACAACAGGGCCGCGCGGGCTCCACCCTGGCCGCGCCGGCCTATGGGGAGGAGGCCCCGTGGCCCCTCCGACTCCGACTCTTCGCCTATTTAAGCACTGGTGACCTAAAACATCGATACCGATTGACGAAACTCCAGAAAGACTCCAGGGGCGCCGCCACCATCGCGAAACTCCAATTCGGGGGACAGAAGTCTCTGTTCCGGCACCCTGCCGGGACGGGGAAGTGCCCCGGAAGCCATCTCCATCAACGCCACCGCCTCCATCATGCTCCGTGAGTAGTTCCCCCATGGACTACGGGTTCTAGCTGTAGCTAGTTGGTATTCTCTCCCCCATGTACTTCAATACAATGATCTCATGAGCTGCCTTACATGATTGAGATTCATCTGATGTAATCGGTGTTGTGTTTGTTGGGATCCGATGGATTGTTACATTATGATTAGTCTATCTATATAAGTTTGTGAAGTTATTGTTGCTGCAACCTTGTTGTGTTTAATGCTTGTCACTGGGGCCCGAGTGGCATGATCTTAAATTTAAGCTCTATACTTATTGCTTAGATTGTATCTACAAGTTGTATGCACATGTCTATGTCTGGAACCAAAGGCCCCAAAGTGACAGAAATTGGGACAACTGGAGGGGAAGGCTTAGATATGAGGATCACATGTTTTCACGGAGTGTTAATGCTTTGCTCCGGTGCTCTATTAAAAGGAGTACCTTAATTTCCAATTAGATTCCCTAGAGGCCCGGCTGCCACCGGCTGGTAGGACAAAAGATGTTGTACAAGTTTCTCATTGCGAGCACGTATTACTATATATGGAAAACATGCCTACATGATTAATAATCTTGATGTTCTGTCTTAATGCTATTTCTGATGGGATTCGTAGCATAGAAAACAAAAAATTTCCTACCGCAAGAACGAAACACAAGCCAAGATCTAATCTAGAAGACGGTAGCAACGAGGGGATCACGAGACTAACCCTTGAAGATTTCCAAAGCCTAACGAGATTAGATCTCGTGGTGGATGTAGTCGATCACTTGCCGCTTGCAAAAGCGCGTAGAAGATCTTGACGGTGCCACAAACGGGCAGCACCTGCGTACTCGGTCACACGTACGGTGTTGATGAAGACGACATCCTCTTCCCCGTTCCAGCGGGCAGCGGAAGTAGTAGATCCTCCTCGGAATCCCACCATCACGACGGCGTGGTGACGGTGGTGGTGGAGATCTCCGGCAGGGCTTCGCCGCAAGCGCTGCAGGAGAAGAAGGAAGAGGAGGGAGTAGCTAGGGTTTGGGCGCAGGGTGGTGCTGCGACTTGGGGAGCTAGGGCTGCGACTTGAGGTGCCCTTGGGGTGCCCCTTGTCCTCTTTAAATAGGTGGCCAAGCCCCTTGGGTTGTCCAAAAACCTGCCCCCAAGTTTGACTGAGTTCCGATAGGTTTCCGGTTCCGAAAACCTAGTCCTACTCGGACTCTTTTGCCAATTCCGAAATTGCATTAAGGAAAGACTCCTTTTCCCTTAAGGCAACGTGATTGCACCTATTATGGAACCCTCCGGACTTCGTTAGACATCTCGGGTCGTCTCGGACACTTCCGGAACCTTCCATAATATTCCGGACTATTCCGGTGCTCTATTAAAAGGAGTACCTTAATTTCCAGTAGATTCCCTAGAGGCCCGGCTGCCACCAGCTGGTAGGACAAAAGATGTTGTACAAGTTTCTCATTGCGAGCGCGTATGACTGTATATGGAAAACATGCCTACATGATTAATAATCTTGATGTTCTGTCTTAATGCTATTTCAATCCTATCAATTGCCCAACTGTAATTTGTTCACCCAACATTTGTTATTGGAGAGTTACCACTAGTGTAGATAGCTGGGAACCCCGGTCCATCTCTCATCATCATCTACTCGTTCTACATGACATTGGAAGTAGTATCAACTATTTTCTGGTGCCATTGCTCTCATATTATCACTACTCGCTGCCGTGTTACTCGTTACTATCGCTCTCATATTACTGCTGCTTTCACATCACCCCTGTTACTAGTGCTTTTCCAGGTGCAGCTGAATTGACAACTCAGTTGTTAAGGCTTATAAGTATTCTTTACCTCCCCTTGTGTCGAACCAATAAATTTGGGTTTTACTTCCCTCGATGACTGTTGCGATCCCCTATACTTGTGGGTTATCACCTGCCATGTGACCAAATGTATGAGGCCTCATTTGCGTTGGCCAATGATTCAACAAAGTCACAATGGAAGTGTAGGTGGTGGCCTCAAACTTAGTCATGTGTACCACAGTCGTTGCAGACTACACTTAGTTTGTGGCCACTCTCTATACCTGCCGTATGAGCCAATGTATGAAGCCTTACTAATGTTATGAATGCCCAATTTCATCTAAACTACTTGTGAGCAGGCACACCTCTAATAGCATGTGTTCTTGTGGCAGACTGAGAAGATCATGCTTGGGTCAGCTGCTGGGGTCCCGGCGAGGGACCCGCGAAGAAGCGTCATGGAAGGCCAGCTAACGTCTGCCACTTCCACGACGACGTAGGGTCTAACCAGTTCCTGCGCATCATCTTCAAGCCCACCCTCGGCCGGCTCCTGATCCCTCAAGCTTACGTCAAGTGGTTCGGACAAATCCCTTCCAACATCATCGTCACCATCATCACTGGATGCAACTAGAAGATGGACTATGAGGAGAGAAGGCAATGACCCATTCATCGACCAGGGGTGGGCGGCCTTTGCCATCGCCCATCAGCTCAAGGTAGGCTAGTTCCTCTCTTTCAAGAAGGTGTCCTCCTTCGAGTACAGTGTGGTCATCTTCGACCACACCTGCACTGAGGTGATGAGCAGGTGCACGTAACATGGCGATGCCACCAAGTGTGTCGTCTCCGAGCATCATGTCTAAAGCTAACCTGGTTGTGTGTCGCTGCTACCATGTCGTGTCTAGTTGCTGTTTGTGTCAAGTGTGCTGAACTATGATCGTGTCTGATGTGTCTTGAACTATGATCGTGTCTAAACAATGGTGTGTCATGAACTTGTGTCGTCTATGATCAGTGCTAAGTTGTGTGTCGTCTATGATTGTGTTCTTGCGTGTGTTGTTGATCGCTGATAACCTCACCACTGAAGGGAAGAGGTAACCAGAAGCGGATTTTGGTTTGCAACCAAACAATAAGAGCGCCGTTTTGTGCTGCTACTAGATCTAAAAACCGACCTACCAAACGGCCAGACCCAAATCTCCACGGGGTAAAAAAAAAACACTATGTGTAGGCCACCAAACAACGTAGCATTTCTACCTCATAACTCGTCTAGAACGCGCAGGGATTTTCTTTCCACTGAACCAGTGGTGCAGGAAATAGGTGCAGACTACCAAACGCGCCTTTTGCAACCGTGGCCCCTAGATGGATAATTTTTCGCCGTAGAGGAGGCTCGTGTTTACTGTATTGTAGCGCCGGCCCGAGTCCCAGACAGAAGTATGGCGCAGAGATAGAGGCTGGCACTGGCAGGACCATCCTCTGGTGCTGCTTGGACCCCTCGATCGCTCACCCCAGGCCCCAGATGGTCCTTCTCTAGCGTGTACCACGATGTGGGAAAGAATGACGGCCTCTATGCGGGGTGTTTCTGTGTGCTAGCCTGCTAGGGAGGGTCAAACACGACGCCTGCTGCCCTACTCTACTCCCATGCATGCATCGGGCCATGGCGAGAGCACGTGCCAAACTTGGGAGAAGCTTTTCGAGAGTGGCGGGTAGCTAGCGGTAGAGTGGGGCGCGGCCGAGGGCCTTGGGATTGGGGCAAAAATGAGAGCGCTGCATCGTGGTCCTCAACCAAACCAATGGTGTATGTGGGGCGACGTCTCGAAATGGTAGGTGCCCTAGGTTGCGCAGGACGAACGGCATCTTTTTTTGCATGGGCGTGATCAACCAGGTTTTGTTACTGCATGCGGAATAATCACCCGGCCCCATCGAGGCAATCACATCGTTGGCTTATCAATGGCAAAGACATTCTCCAATTACAATCAAGTAGCGGACATTTTGCCGGAAACTCAAAACTGATACAAAACATATTTAAAAAATTGAAAAATTTAGAATTTTTTGCATGGAAAAAAAATAGTGCACTATTTCTAAGTTTTAACGGCGCTGTAGCATATTCAGAAGTTGAACGCTACGTTGTGCATAATATGTTCGCTATGGTGCTAATCTCGCTATTAGCGACGCTAATCTCGCTATTAGTTGTAACCTTATTGCGTTATAGCACACTGCAAAGTTATGGAACTAGCGGCAACCCACGGGACCCTGATTCCAATCTAACTCAACTCAACCCCAAGTCGGCAACCAACCAGTCGGCACCTTCGACTCCTCACGCGCCGCGCTGGTGATGGGGACAACAACAACAATGCCACTCTCCTCCGGCTCTGCAGTCTGCCCGGTCTCCTCCGCGTGACATGTCTATACGGCGCGCTATCAATCTCTTTAGAATGCGAGTGTAGATGCTCTAAGGGCATCTCTAGTGGGACGATCCAAATGGTCCTGGGCTTTCCGAAACGGTCCATGCGGACGGGTGGATAGGCCGCACACGCTCTAGCGGTGCGATCCGAATGGACCGACTCGCGCGAACCAACCCATCAATCTCCCAAATTTGAGCCGCCGTTGCGTCGGGTCGGACAGCGAGCACGTCCTCCCTTGTCCTCCCTTTGGCCAACCTGGGCCCTCTCGGCAGTGGGACGAAGGGCATAGATAAGAACTCCTCTGTCCCAAACCCTCGCCCTCCGTCTTCGCCTCCACCCCCATGTAGCACCGTCGTTCGCGCTTTGGGTTGCCGTTGGCGTCGGCATTTCCTTGCGGCCCGTGGTACCTAGCAAGTACGCCCGCTGTTGCCACCGACTACACGATCGACAAAATTTTCTGGCCAACTATTGCCGCCCCCGACTGTCGTCGACTCCTCCCCATTTCTAGGAAGGACGCATAACTCGCGCGTTGCCGGAGTTGGTTGCACACTGTCCTCTATCCCACCACGCGCACGACAGGAAATCTTCTGCAGATGCAATCTTGGCCGGTTCGCTTGGCGGTGCGCCTAAAACCTGCTCATTTGGTCGCCAAAGCGAGTTCAAGGTATGAATCACGTCCAAGTTTCCTTCTCTTCTGTTGCACCAACGTGGACTAATGTGGAAAACCAACCTAGATATTCAATTTAAGTTGTCTTATTTGTAAAACTATATGGTGCGTGATTGTGAACTATTCTTGTTCGAACAATATTTGTTTTTCTAATCCCTCCTATTCATATCACTTGACACTAATATAGATGGATCTAGATAAATTTTTATTCTAGATACATCTATTTTAACATTAAGTAATATTGATCAGAAGGAGTACAATTTAAATTGCCATGTTTGTAAAATTAGCCAGGCTGACCAAAGCCAGCGCGACCAGGCCGATGTGTGTGTTGTCCTAGTAGGCTAGACGTGCACCACCAAATTATCCGCCGGCCGACCTAAAAAGACCAAAACAAACCATTTGAATCGACATGCTGGAAATACCCTAATATTAATCTAGAATGTAACCTCAATAAACCGCTCTAAAAGGTTGCTCTCGGCTTGGCTTTATTCCAATCCCAAAGCGCGCATGCATGTGCGGCGACGATGCCAAGGAAAGAGGGATGTGGGGCTAGCTAGAACCACAGATGATCGATCGAAAGTGGTGCAAAACCAAGCCTAGAAACACCAAAAGAACACGTAGCAAGTACCAAAGCAAAGCGCTATTCTATCTTATTTTCTCTCCTCCCTAGTTCCCAAGCTATCGCTTTGAAGTTTGAATATCTCCTCTTTTTCTTTTTTATTTATTCTCAACAGTACGGTACTGTTTCAGTACCTTCTTGTGTATATTCATGAAACCTTTTCCTTTGTGCTTGGTGTTTTCGGAGCTCACAGTACGGTACTGTTTCAGTACCTTCTTGTGTATATTCATGGAAACCTTTTTCTTTTGTGCTTGGTGCTTCCGGAGCTCACGGTTCGATTACAGGTTTGGGCCCTCCCTCTTGGGAGAATCATGATGGCAAGTTTGCCTAGGGCTCTGATCACTAGAGCGGCCATAGTGCTTGCTAGTGATGGCTCCCCGTCAAGTCCATCAAAGGAAAAGCTATTGCCTCCTTGATTCTTGCTTATCTGTACTCAGATTTCTTTCTTATGTCTTCGGATTTATTCCTTATAGACGAAGCTAGTAAAGCTGGATGCAGCTTTCGTTTCATTAACTGATTTACTTTACTGGAAGCTTGTTCAAATTTTGTATGTATGCCTCGTCTCCTAGCTATCAAGAGTTTCATGCATTTCTTTAGGTCTACTAACGAACAAATGATTCCATCTAATTAAGCTGCCTTTAATTCCATGGAATGCAACTAGATCCATTGCCCAATGGAGCTTCATGCTAGCAGTTCAGGTGTAGGACAGTGCATGGCAGGACCTTTTGCAACGCTAGATCCTAGAGCTTTCTCATTGGACTGCTTTTTTTTGCTCAAATTGTACCATACCCCAGCATTAGCTCTCTCTTATCTTCCCCATCGATCTACTGTGTGAGACGTCCCATTCGACCCCTCTCTCCTCCTATCCTCTGTCGTGTCAAGGAGAACTGAATGATTGTGCTTGATGTGACTTGGTGACCCTAGAGGGCTAGCTAGTACTACTGGTACAATTGTCACCAACTTAAAACCATGGAAAACAAATTGCCATCAACCAATAACCCAAAACGGGCACTGTTCACTTATACCTACATACATAGCTATCAATAGTTCTATGCAATGGTACACTGCAATAGCCAACAATCAATGAAGGCAGGAATTTTTCGGAAATCCATCTTGGCTCCCGGGTCTAGATGATCTCTATATGTGAACCAATCAGAGTTAGACAGATCGAGGACAAACATGGTATTCCCGATCGTATATGAACCAGCATGTGGAATTTGGTACAGTGCCTCTTTGTAACATCTGCCAATGCATTCATTGCGACGGACCAACTATGGATATATCGGTACAAACTATTTCATCACGTCGGACTGACACCTAGCAAAGCTGGACCGGAGGCGGCGAGGCCCAATGGCAATTGCTTTAGCCATCTCTAACGGAGCAGACACAAATAAACACGGGTCAACGGTTTGCCCGCTAGGTTGAAAAATGCATCTGAAATCAAGTCTAGCCGGTGATTGGACTGTCCGCGAAGACGCAAACGCGACCCATATTTATGTCTCGGATGTATCTCGGCGGATGCTGTGCGGTCATTGACGAGTGTCCACACGTTTTCTGCATGGCCCCGCTTGGCAGCGACCTGTTTCGAGCGCATATCTTCATCGGCCGTCGCTTCGGTGGTCTTCACTTTCGAGTCTGCGCCGCGTTTGTCCGGCGCGCCCCAAATCGGTTTGGGGACGCGATTGGAGATGCTCTTAGATCTATGGTGACCTCTATGAGACAAGAGAACACTGACTCTTGTTCCCCGGCCTGGTTCTTTCTTCTTTTTCCGATAGTTGATCCTTCCTGTTTTTCCGGTCGTCGGTTCAGTTCTTCCTCCGGCTGCAGTGACCCTTCTTCCCACCTGGACCCTGATGGGATTAGTGGAGGCCTCAGCATCCTCGACAAGTTGACCGTTTGTCTCCGCGCGGACCGGAAATGCGTATGCACCCTGCTCCAGCTGGACGACGCATCGTGTTCGGGGCGTCCGCACCGACGCAAACGCGGCGCAAATATGCGACACGTTTGCGTCTCCGCGAACGCTGCGCGGTCGCGCCGAGCGTCCGCTCGCTTCCCCCACGAACTTGCCTGGCAGCGAGCCTGTATCAAGGGCATCGCTTCCGCGTCTGCGCCAAGTCTTCGCCTTCAATGTCGTGGCTGCCTGTTCTGCGCGCGCACTGGCGGGCGGCGGCTAGGCTTTTGCGACGCCTTCAATGACATCGTTTTCCACGCGCGGCCGGCCTTAAAAGTTGACCGGCATAGTTCATGCCATCGCCTACACCTCCACACCCACCTCCACCGCCGCGCGCCTCCGCATCACCATAGGGAAGAAGAATAACGACTTCGAGGCGTCCGGTAGAGGCACCAAGAAGGGGGAGCGGATGCAGAGGGTGCCGCTGCCCGTCGACGTGGGGAGGCTGATGCACGGGAGCTAGACGTCGTGCGACGCCTGGTCGGGCGTGCAATTGCCTGGCGGCTGGCGGCTCAGCTACCGCCGGGTGCCCGTCCTTCCCGTGCCTACGCGCGAGCCAAATAGGAGCGCCGAGATCCGGCGAAGGAGGCGGTACCTGCCACCGACCTCCGTGCCGATCCGGCGTACGCCATCGACTCCGACAACTGGCGCACATATCTCGTGTCCGAGAGGGATCGGAGGAGGAGGGCGGGCTTCATGGGAGACAGGGACTTTCCCTTCGACCGTCCACCGCCGCCTCGTCTTCGAAGACAGCAGGTGCCGACGACGACTACATTGAGGCGCTGGCGTACCACAACGACGAGGTCAAGGACGATAGCGACGACTATGTTGCGGTCGTCTTCCAGGAATGGCAGCTGGCCATGGCGGAGGGCCGCAAGTTTGAGTACCCGGACAACATGACGGACGACGAGATCGCGAAGCTCGGCGTCCTCGTCTCTGAGAACGACCGACCTGTGCAGCCATCGCTGCCCCGGTACGCCACCGGCTTCATGCGGCGGGCCTGTCAAAGGATGAAGCCCTACGAGTGGCGCCACAGACTCGGCCATGCGACAACCGCCACCGTACAACCCGTGGGCTCCTCAACCGCCGCCACAGCCATGGGCTCCTCCGCCACAGCCAGATCCCTGGGCGCCTCCACCTTCGCCATAGCCACAGCCCTGGGTGCCTCCACCTCCATCACCACCGGCGCGCCCGGCGTACGTTCCACCGGTTCCGAACTGGCCGTGGGTGGTTTCGGAGCTCGTCGTGATCGACATCGATGAGGAGAACCAGTAGGCGCATGCGGTCTTAGGTTTTTTTTTCTTTTCTTTTACCATGTAAATTATGTTTTCATGTTATAAAAAATGGAAATTCGAGCAAAAAATAGGTCGTGCCGCTGGAGCCACCCCTGACGCAAACGGACGCGCGATCAATTTTGACTATTTTGGCCGACGCAAATGAACATGAGTGAATATTTTCGAACGCTGAAATACATCGCCGTGTTGGAGATGTTGTGGGACAGAGAGATACAGAGGAACAAAATCCTGTAAAGTTGTGCCTCTGTCCTGTACTGTTGGTACATGTTTGGCAATCGTTACCTTTCCAGTTGTGCTGGTTCACGTTCGCATTTATTAGCACGCGTCTATCTGAACCGTACTTGCGTATCAATACGCTATCCTCTCATTTACCTGCAATTTCTGTGCGTCTTCAAACCAAAAATTGCCCTGCCATGCATGGATGTCCGGATGACGTGATTGGTCCAGCAAAGCGGGAGCACCTGCACCCCGGTGCCAAAACTGCATCCCCGGAATTTTTTTTTCATACAAACCCAATGAAAAAGTGCATGTTTTAAAGCAATTCAACCAGTGTAAGACCATCTCCCCTGGTGCGACCCAAAACGGCAACCCATTAGGTCTGTTTTGGCCCGTTTGGGTCGTGTCGCGGATAGAATTATACTAGGCCAGTGTTCACGACGCGATCCACTTGGTCCGCGCTGGACATTTTGGCACGTTGGCCGCAGACAAAAAATCTAAGCCCTAGTTCCCAGCGTCGCCATCTTCTTCATCGTTGGTGGTAAGGTCGACGAACAACGGAGGCGTCCAGGCCCCCTGCTGCGTCCACGCAGGGATCGCCAGCGACATGTGCTACGGTGTAGGTGGCACATTCTGCGGAGGAGGCGACACCATCTGGCCGTTCACGCGACCTGAGGTGGCTCCTTGGCTTTGTTGAGGTGTGGGTCGCCCGGGTAACAAAACGTTCGTGCAGGCACGTGTTTACCTGTGCCCACCGCCGCTGCCACTCTAGCACAAGCACATAGAATCCGTTGCGCTCCCGTGGCTTGGGTGGCTGGTGGAGCGCCGCGGTGGCGGCTTGCGGCCCGACGAAATCTGCCGCCCGCCCATGGAGACGGGCCGACGGCGGCAGATTTCGTCGACGCGGAAGTGAACGGCGCGGCAGAGACTTCTGACTGTGACGACGACCCCACCTTGTGGTCGTTAGCGGTCTTTTTAAGTCACTTCGCCATCTTCATCGGAGGTGGGGTGGCGCCGCTGGTTTGCTAGAGATGGCGATGGTTGGCGGAACGAGATCCACGTCATGGAAATTTAAGTAGCGCTAGCCATCAATACCCGCGCAGCTTCCCCACGACGTCGACATCATTGTCGGTGCAGGAGTTGAGGCGGTGGTGGCGGTGGTCAGCGACAACTTTGATGGCGATGGCTGCTACCATGATCATCCTTCTGTCGTTTGTCACTGCCGAGCGGGCTCGCGGTACGCGCGGAAAGACACACGCGTTGTCCCGACACGTCAGTGCAGGCACATCGGCTCTCCAAGTTTGGTGGACCGATGGATCGCGCCAGACATGTCGGTCCGTTTGAATCATGACGATGGACCATATGCGACCGGTTCACCTGTTCGCTCGGACCGTTCGGACGCGGCAGGACCGTTTGGATCACACCAGTGGAGATGCCCTAGAGAAATAATCACTACTAAAACACACACACACGTAGAAAAAAAAAAAGACAAGCGAGACGCCTGTCGTGACTTCGTCAATTTCAAGATCCGATCCGCCGGCTTAGCTTTCGGGGGTGCTCATAGGGGTAGGATGTGCGTCTGTGCGTTCATAGGGGTGAGTGTATGCACGTGTATGTGATCGTCTACGGTTGTAGCGTGTTTCAAAAAAAAAAAAACTCTTGGACAGAAAAAGAGGAGAGCCCAGCTTGCTCCTCTCATGCCAATATGTCCATGATTGGCCACTGTTGCTGCCTCACTCAGGGTCTTCCTTTGATCATCCTAGGAATCTTCAGAAATGATGTTCAAGCAATGCAGCAACAGCACTTGCTGCTTTCATAGTGTACCCAACTGCGTGGCTGCTTTCTCTCATCATCGGGCACAGGGATTCTTGCAGTAAATAGACTGCGATGACTTTGAAAGTCCATGTCCGGAAATCAGAGCATCTCTGCTGAAGTTTTATCGCATGTGTCCTGGGAAAGAAGATTGAAGCTTGTTCATTAGAGCATCCCCAGCCGTTGGAGACCTCGGGGCACAATTCGGATGGAAATTGATTCGGATTGGACGTATTTTTGGCATGGGAGCAACGATTTTCCTGCCGTTTTCCCTCACTCGACCGCCCAATTTTTGGCTAATCTCACTGACACGCGGGCCAGAGCGCGGAGTTTGCTTCATCCGGAGTCCCCGGCAGCACCCCGGGAAACCGAGGATGGCCTGGAGAGTCCGGACGGATTTAGGCCTAAATTCGGACGAAAACGAGAAGCTGGGGACGTGACTGGGCCATTTTCGTCCATCCAGATAAAAAAAGAGAGTCATGGGGACGTTCGTGGGGAGATGGTTGGAGATGCTCTTACGGTTGCTCCACGTATGCATGGTCGATCGTCTTCCTGGTCGATCCAGTTGGATGGAGAGATTCTGGAGCGCCACGTGGACATGCTTCTGATCGTTCTTCTCCTTCTCTGCCAATGGGCGTAACTGTATTTCGGTGCAATCATGCTCCACAGCCACAGCTTTGCAATTCCAAATACCAACTCCGGATAAGATTTACTGAATTATTTCTATACATGATAGTAAGTTACAATTTTTCATTATTTTATCAATTTCTGAACACTGATTAGGTGGTTGGTATAGTTGACTAGTGACAATATTTACTTCCAAGAAGTCGGCAGTAACGCTGCCATTCTATTGTCATTAGCAGAAACGAACCTAGGAATACTAATGGTACTTCTTTTCTGATCTTCCAAAGCAAATGATCTGAGGCTCAAGTTGATACGTGATACACATCAGAGCTGGTTGTTGGTAGAGTAGAATTCAGGTGTCACATTACCGTACGATGTACACAAGAGGATCCAAAAAAAAACTCAGCTGTCTCCGATCAGAGCAAGAGACTGAACGGGTTGGCGGATAAAGAAACGTTGTACTGTACATGGAAGCTAGTGTTGATGCGTACTTCACGAAACCTCACATGCAGTAGCAACAAAAACAGTGCTGATGAAGGAAACTCTTCGCCCACAACAGTCCTCTTAATTCATGGGTTGGCGCCACCGATTGGGGTCAGATCAAATCTTAAATTGGATGTGGAAGATGCATGTGGTGGCAAAAAAGCATGACATGACAATTTTCATTCAAGGAAGAATAAAAAATGAAAAGAGAAGGGAACACTAGTGTTAAAAGTAGTCAAGAAAGGGATCTAATGATCCCAAGAGGGCCGCCCTATTCTTTCCTAGAATTAGGGCCACCCTTTCCACCATGGAACATCCCAAAATACTAAAAAGGATTGTGAGATTAGGTACAGATATCATCAGTGGAATAGAGTATGGAGCAAATGAGCAATGGCCTTAAATAGCTAGATTAGGGTACTAGCAGATTTGTTAATTAGGCTAGGGTGAACTTGATTAGTGGCACTTGCGGTCATCATTAGCGGCATGTAAACTTTGATCCTTTACGTCAGTGTATGTTCTCAGCCTAAAAGCATACGTTGATCTAGGTAACTATCTACCCAAGCAAGAATAGTCTAGTACACAACTATCCTAAACTTATTCTCACAATGAGTAAACAATCGACTCTATGCAAATTGTATACTATAGGATCAACTTTTCACTTTACCTGGATGCATGGCTCTTCAGAAAATCAAATAAATACGAGTGCTGCATCTGCCCGGTAAGATGCCAAGGATTCATCTCACTTGGCGTGATTTTCTTCTCCCGGAATAATACAGCTGCACACTTGCGGCATTGGAAGCTTCACCCGTCTGAAAACTGAAATAAGTTCAGATCTGGTCAGTAGATGCAGATAGCTAGTCCAACGTACACCTCAAATTCTCTTTCTGAAAGAGCTGGCTTCATCATTGCAAACAAGTCTGCATTCATGGGCCATTTAGTTGGTTAGTACTCGCTCCGGTGTATAGGTTTTACGCGTAAGACAAATGTACTATAACATAAACGTTGCAGAATATATATTATTAGAAACTTGAGATGTTATACTTTCTTGTGCTGTATAATTTATATTATACTCGTTAAATTTACGATGTCGAGATACGCGCAAGACCTATAGACCGGACATAGGGAGAAGTAGGAATCAACACTTTAGTCAATTTAATGCAGGACAACATATGCAGACATGCTTCTGTCGCTACACATATTGCAGCTTAATTTCAGATTAGGTGCTAATTAACTGCAGAGCAGGTCCCTGTCGGTGCCTAATCAACTGCATGTACTTGCATAGAATGCATTCCTAGTAGTAATCTCTAGTACAATGAAGCAGCAAAAGAAGGTCAAAGATTGATCAATTGTGAGAGCAATTCAAAGACAATTTCAAGGGACTTTACAAACAACTTCTCATCACGAACCACACCAGTAAATATAAGATGTAATTGACTGAAATGACACCATGCATAACATACACCACTAGAAAAGCATGTGACCTCAAAGTGGACCAGTTTATGGATCCCAGGAGGCATTTAAGAGGTTAACAACAAGAAAGGACCAAAAGCCAGCATCAAATAATGCAACACACATCAATGACAGAGACAGTGACTTAATAATATTTTTATTTGCGCACGCATGCGTCAGATGGGTCCAATCCTTGCGATGACAGAGACAGTGGCGCATCATATATATTTTTTTATATAAATGACGCTTTATTATTTAAAAATTTAACCATTACACCTAACATCTGCATAACGAGGAGCATACAATGGCGCACCATATATGGTAGCTAGTACCTGCTTTGGAAAATACTGCTAGTATAGTATTTGATAGGTCTAGTGAGACCATAGCGCACAGGAAAGAGAAGAGCGCTGATGATGATTAGGAGGGAATCAATGTTCCCCACGGGGCTTTTTATTACAGGAACCTCATGCCGTTAAAGAGAAATGGCCATACACTGCTACCTATGAAGAAGAAGAAATAATAAGCCATACACATAAAGAAGAAGAAGAAATAAAAATGCAGTATATGCAAGCATGACATTGCCTGGCCTGTCCCCATGTCTCGCCGATGCCACTCTCCGGGAGGCAAACCTGCGGCCTGTCCAAAGCTAACTAACCTCGCTTACTATATTGCATCATGTATGCATGTATGTCCAGTACGATCGATCATCAGTGGAGTAATATATGCAATTAGTCATGTCGTAGTCACTGTCCTTATCGTGATTGGCAGTGTGAGCAAGCTCGCACTGGGAGGCGAATTGGACCTATGTGTATGCCTATTGCCCAGCAATAATTAAGCATTTGAACACAGCTGCAGATCGATCAAGAGAAGCAAAAGTGAATCATCCAGCGTTATGGCAGAATTATTTGTCAAGAGATATCGGTCGAGGAAATGGCCAATTAATGGGAAGTAACAAATAAGTGTACGTTTACATTGTTAGACTACGTATATACATTGTATTGTTGTAGCTTTGGTACCTTTATATAAACTATTTGACAAGCCGCCACTAGAGCGTTGAGCTGGTTCCCCCCAAACAATATTTCTGAGATGGTATCATACAGGACGATCCTAAACCCTAACCCTTCACCCGCCGCCACCTCTACCAACTGACGCGGCTGCCGCCGCCCTTCACCGCTTCCGTCACCCGCCACCATGTCGATTTCCCCCACCGTGACGAGTGCCGCCACCTCCGGCCCCTCCCCGCTCTCCTGCAAGCTCCGATCGACTGGTGATGATGTACCAGCTCGAAACCCTTAGTGTGGTTTCGATGTTCTCCTACCCGCCATCGGCTTCTGGGTTGTCGGCCACGAACGTGATGTTGCCGTTCAGCGTGGCTCTGACGGTCGCGACCCCTTCTCCTCCTGTTGTCACGCCACTAGCCACCGCGTCGGCGGTCTACGCGTCTTCGAAAATGTCGGCGCCAACCATGCTCGTCCCTTCAGTGGCGCCATCTCCAGCCATGACCTCCTCGTTGTCGCTGATGTTTCACTTCGCGCATCTCATCAGAATCAAGCTGTCGCCGGATAACTATATCTTCTGGCGTGCACAGGTTCTTACGCTACTCCGGAGTCACTACTGGCTCGGCTATGTCGACACCACGCTCGCTTGCCCTCCCGTGCTGGTGGACAACGTGCATGACCCGGTAGTTAATCCGGCGTATTGTGTCTGGACATGACAAGATGAAGCAAATCTCTCGTCCATCCAGATGTCGCACACTCCGGATGTCGCCGTGATGATCGTCTTCACCAAAACCTCTTACGAGGACAGGACCTCTCTCGAGTCGAGCTTCTCGGCTCAGTCCTCGACGCGCTCCAGCATCCTCCGTCGCCAACTTGGCGAATGTGACAAGCTTAACATGCCTACCACGACATACTACAACAAGGTCCGAGATTTCGCCGACACGCTGGCATTCATTTTCCATCCCATCTCTGACACCGAGTTCTCCTCCTACCTCCGGAACATCCTTGATGAAGAGTACGACTGCATGGTCGCGACGGTTGATACGTCCATTTTGCATCACTATTTTATATCATAATTTACTGTTATTCATTGATATATTTCATATTTAGAGATGATACTTATGTTATTTCACCTATTTTGCATGTTTCATGATTACTGGAGAATTACTCACCGGAGTGAGGATTCTGCTGGAAAAAGCGCCGTCAGGATACAATATTTCTGAAGATCAACAATTGACGGAAAATATACCGAAGCTCCTATTTTTCCAAATGACGGAGCCAGCCAAAAGGGGAGGCCGAGGAGGGCCACCATGGGCCCTCCCCATAGGCTGGCGCAGCCACCAAGGCCGGCGCGCCGCCACGTGGGGAGGGGGGCCACGACCCCCTCGGCCATCGCTCTTTCGCGTATTTCGTCGCCCAGAAACCCTAAGGTGCGGGGAGACATCGAGGATAGACACCGCCGCCTCCTCGAGGTGGAAAACACCAGAGAGAAAAGAGCTCTCCGACATGGCAGAAATCTGCCGGGGAAATTCCCCCCCCCCCCCGAAAGGGGGAAATCGTCGCCATCGTCACCGTCATCGAGCTGGACTTCATTGGGATCATCATCATCATCATCTCCACCACCGACACCGTCATCTCCACCACTGCACCTCGTCTCCGCTGTAACATCTAGGGTTGAATCTTGAGTATTTCATAGGGGAAACTCTCCCGGTGTTAATTACTCCTTGTTATTGATGCTATTGAGTGAAACCGTTGAATCAAGGTTTATGTTCAGATTGTTATCCATCATCATATCACCTCTGATCATGTTCCATATGATGTCTTGTGAGTAGTTCGTTTAGTTCTTGAGGACATGGGTGAAGTCTAAATGTTAGTAGTGAACTATGTTGAGTAATATTTAATGGTTTGATATTTAAGTTGTGGTGTTATTCTTCTAGTGGTGTCATGTGAACGTCGACTACATGATACTTCACCTTTATGGGCCTAGGGAAATGCATCTTGTATTCGTTTACTAATTGTGGGGTTGCCGGAGTGACAGCAACCTAAACCCCTGTTAGTATATCGATGCATGAGGGATAGCAGAATCTCAGAGTTTAAGGCTGTGGTTAGATTTATCTTAATTAATTTCTTGTATTTGCGGATGTTTGCAAGGGGTTTAATCACAAGTATGTATTAGTCCTAGGAAGGGTGGTGCATTAGCATAGGTTCACGCACACAACACTTATCAAAACAATGAAGATTAATCAACTATATGAAGCGAAAACACTAGACTAAATTCTCGTGTGTCCTCAAGAACGTTTGGTAATCATAAGTAAACAAACCGGCTTGTCCTTTGTGCTAAAAAGGATTGGGCTCTCGCATTTTACTTACTTGTATTTTATTTATCTGCTATATCAAAACCTCCTGAAAACTTGTCTGTGAGCATTTACAGTGAATCCTTCATCGAAACTGCTTGTCAACACCTTCTGCTCCTCGTTGGGTTCGACACTCTTATTTATCGAAAGTACTACGATACACCCCCTATACTTGTGGGTCATCAAGACTATTTTCTGGCGCCGTTGCCGGGGAGTGAAGCGCTATTGGTAAGTGGAATTGGTAAGGAAAACTTTTATTGTACGTGCTGTTTTTATTTCTGCCTGCTACTATAATTCATTATGGAAAGATCTTCTCTTGAATTCCTATTTGGAAAATCTACTACTACTGCAAAGGTAGTGGATGAGGCGCCAGGTGAGAAAGTGATTCCATATAAAATACCTATGAAAATTATTGAACATGTCGTGGATAACCGCTATGAAGGAGATGGAACTGTCCATCCTGGAGATCATTTATTGTTTTTACATGAATTATGCGGGTTATTCAAGTGTGCAGGTATTTCTATGGATGAAGATAGGAAGAAACTATTCTCTATGTCGTTGTCTGGAAAAGCAGCTTATTGGTATAAACTGCTGAAGAATGGGCATTCTCTTGATTGGAAGGATATTATACCTCTATTTTATTCTAAATTCTATCCTCCAAGTGAAATTCACAATGACCGAAACCGCATATATAAATTCTGGCCTCATGATGGAGAGAGTATTGCCCAAGCATGGGGGAGATTGAAGTCTTTAATGCTCAAATGCCCCATTCATGAGCTTCCTGGTAATATCATCATTGATAATTTCTTGCAAGACTTTCTTTTCAAGATAAAACCTTGCTGGATACTACTTGTTCTGGATCATTCACACACAACAAAGAAGAGTTTTAATGGGACCTTCTTGATCAGATTCACGAGAATACTGAAGGATGGGAGAACGACAAAGGTAGAGAGTCAGGTATAAATTATGATTATGAATGCATTGAAACTTTTATGGATACTGATAAATTTCGAAATATGAGTGCTACTTATGGTCTTGACTCTCAAGTTGTTGCAAATTTTTATAAAGCTTTTGCCTCTCATTTTGAATTGCCTAGGAAGAATTTTAATAAGTATCATGAACCTTACAAAGATAGAACCGATTCACCTATAGGTAAATGTATTGAAGTTAAAACTGTTGATCACATTCTTCCTGAAGCTTATATCGAAAAAATTCCTTTTCCTGCTAAAATGAAGGAGTATTCTGTTATAACTAGTGTGGTTAACAAAAGTGCGAAGAAACCTATAGAACGCGAGGAGCAAATAAATGTTGAACCTGTTGTTGCAATAGTTAAAGACCTTGTGACTGAAAATGTAGAAGATGGTCACATCATTTTCTGTGAAGATGCTTCTAATATTGTTTCGCATCCTAGTAAGTCTAGGAAAGCCAGCATTCCTATGCTTTCTGTTAAAATTGGTGATCATTGTTATTATGGTTTATGCGATATTGGTGCAAGTTCTAGTGCCATTCCTTATGAGCTTTACAGGGAAATCATGCATGAAATTGGTTCTTGTGAACTTGAAGATATTGATGTGGTTATTCGGCTAGCTAATAGAGAAACTATCTCTCCTATTGGTATTGTTCGAGATGTGGAAGTTCTATGTGGTAAGATTTGTAGGGATTCGTAGCATAGAAAACAAAAAATTTCCTACCGCGAGAACGCAATCCAAGCCAAGATGCAATCTAGAAGATGGGAGCAACGAGGGGATGAACGAGACTAACCCTTGAAGATTTCCAAAGCCTACAAGAGGAGGATCTTGTTGCTGTGGTAGACGATCACTTGCCGCTTTCAAAAGCGCGTAGAAGATCTTGACGGTGCCACAATCGGGCAGCACCTCCGTACTCGGTCACACGTTCGGTGTTGATGACGACGTCCTTATCCCCGTTCCAGCGGGCAGCGGAACTAGTAGATCCTCCTTGGAATCCCGAAAGCACGACGGCGTGGTGGCGGTGTCGATGGAGATCTCCGGCGGAGCTTCGCTAAGCATATGGGGGAAAGGTGGTGGAGGAGAGGTAGCTAGGGTTTTGGGGAGAGGGGGCTTGGGCGCCGGCCCTCATAGGGGTGCGGCCAAGGTGGAGCCAAGAGTGGCCGGCCAGCCCCTCCCCTCCTCTCTTTATATAGGTGGAAGCCCCAAGGATTAGGTCAAAAGTCTCCGAATAAGACTCCAACATAAACCTTCCATATGACCAAACCTAGGGGGAGTGGGACTCCCCCTTTCCTTGGTGGGGTGGCCGGCCACCATGGGGAGGAGTCCACTTGGGACTCCTCCTCCCTTAGGCTGGCCGGCCAAGGTGGGTGGAGTCCCTCTGGGACTCCACCTTCCATGCTGATTTCTTCCGGACTCTTCTAGAACCTTCTAGAACCTTCCAGGAAAAATACCGGATCATTTTCAAAACTAGAAAATGACTTCCTATATATGAATCTTATTCTCCGGATCTTTCCGGACCTCCTCGTGATGTCCTGGATCCCATCCGAGACTCCGAACAAAACTTCGAACTCCATTCCATATTTCCATATCTACTTAAACGACATCAAACCTTAAGTGTGTCACCCTACGGTTCGCGAACTATGTAGACATGGTTGAGACTTCTCTCCGACCAATAACCAATAGCGGGATCTGGAGATCCATAATGGCTCCCACATATTCAATGATGACTTAGTGATCGAATGAACCATTCACATACGATACCAATTCCCTTTGTCATGCGATATTTTACTTGTCCGAGGTTTGATCATCGGTATCTCTATACCTTGTTCAACCTCGTATCCTGACAAGTACTCTTTACTCGTACCGTGGTATGTAGTCTCTTATGAACTTATTCATATGCTTGCAAGCTAATTAGACGACATTCCACCGAGAGGGCCCAGAGTATATCTATCCGTCATCGGGATGGACAAATCCCACTGTTGATCCATATGCCTCAACTCATCTTTCCGGATACTTAATCCCACCTTTATAACCACCCATTTACGCAGGTGGCGTTTGATGTAATCAAAGTACCTTTCCGGTATAAGTGATTTACATGATCTCATGGTCAAAAGGACTAGGTAACTATGTATCGAAAGCTTATAGCAAATAACTTAATGACGTGATCTTATGCTACGCTTAATTGGGTGTGTCCATTACATCATTCATATAATGATATAATCTTGTTATTAATAACATCCAATGTTCATGATTATGAAACTAATCATCTATTAATCAACAAGCTAGTTAAGAGGCTTACTAGGGACTCCTTGTTGTTCACATAACACACATGTATCAATGTTTCGGTTAATACAATTATAGCATGGTATGTAAACATTATCATAAACACAAAGATATATTATAATAACCATTTTATTATTGCCTCTTGGGCATATCTCCAACAGTCTCCCACTTGCACTAGAGTCAATAATCTAGCTTACATTTGTAAAGATATAACACCTTGGCCTTCTGGTGCTTTATCATGTTTTGCTCACGGGAGAGGTTTTAGTCAACGATTCTAACAAACTCAGAAACGTATGTATTTTGCAATTCATTAGCGTCTTCACGCATCACTCATTTTCCAAATGAGTCGGCATTAAATATGTTTGGTCTTCTGGTGGAACCTTAATTCCGCAGTCTGAAATATGTCACCAATATTGTCATACACAATATAGCTTCAAAATTCTGACACTGTCGGAACTACACCAAGTTCTCAAAGAACCTCTTGACTTAACATCCTCAGTCATTGTCAAAACAATGACATAATCTGCCTTCGTTTGTAGAATCCGTCACAATATTTAGAACTCTTCTAAATCTAGCATAGACAACTTCTAGCTCATGTGCTACCTTTTAAACAACACTTAGTCTAATTTGAGATTGAAATTTTTATTTTTATATGTGACAAAACAAATATCGGTGCAACACCTTACAGCGATTTGTTTGTCATTACCCCATATAAAACTATATATATATCCTTGGTTCTTCTAAAGCACACAGAGATATTCTTACTGTTTGTCCATTGATCATCACATGTATCATTCTGGTATATGCTCCTAACTTTTTAGAACACAGGACATCTGATTGTGTACATATTATTCGTGATCTATAATCACTCATGTGTTTTTATTTATTGAGTGTCAGATACACTCAAGTCTTGTTAAACCTTCACATGACAAGAACATTTTCTTAATATTTCTATATTGAACTACTTCAATATCCATTCTATGTACTTTGACTTAAACTTTATTATGTGTCTCAATCTATCTTCATAAATCTTGACACTAAATATGTTTCAGTCCATATCCTTTCATTGAAGTTAATTCTCAATGAAACCTTTTATAATCAAGTATATAATTACATCATTTATAACCAACTATATGTATCTACATAAAGTATTATAAATATGTCTCAGCGCTCCCACTTAATTTCTTGCAAATGCAAGCCTCTTCATCGTTTCTGATGAAATCAAAAAACTCTTTGACTATTTCATCTGGTGAAGATTCCAACTCCACGATACTCACTTCATCCAATTGAAGTTCATTTACCTATCTAGTATTCCACGGACTAGCAAAACAATTGGTTGTATCTTGTATACACCTTTAATACACACTTCTGTTAAGTAATGTATTTTGCCATCCTACTATCATATCTCATGAACGAAATATGTAGCGATTACTAGAATAATCCACATAGACTATAAGCATTGCTAAGGAAGATCTAATCTTATCGTAGTCAACTCTTTGAACTTTGTCGTAAACAACTTTTCGACAAGTCAAGCTTATTCAAGGATATTCCATCCAAGTCCATCAATTTTATAGATCCGTTTACTTTCAAAAAATATTTATCTATCTTGGATTTCATGGCGTATTGCCATTTTAACGGAGTCAGGGCCCATCATAACTTCTTTGTATGTAGTTGGTTTATCATTGTTCAAAAACAATCCTTTGTTCACAAATCATTTATTTGATCACAAAGTAAACCATACCTACAAGGTTCAATAAGTACTTCGATCTCCATGACTATAACATTTTGTAGACATGGGAGCCATGATCGTCGTGGCCGCTTCCGGAACCAGTTCCGATGCTGCGCTACTCTGATCATTATGCTCAGGTTCATAAACCTTACCAAGTTCTATCGTCCTCCCACTCAAATACTACGCTAAAAACAATTTCTTGGAAATAAGTAAGAAACATCGACAAACACTTTTGTCTTTGTCTCCATAGTGGAAAGAATTCCCAATCAATTATGTTGGATAACCAACAAAGACATTCATCCGATTTTGGTTGTAAACTTATTTACTTTATGCTATGCATTCCAAAATTTAAGAAAGGACTATTAGGGTTCATACCCATGCCATAACTCGTATGGTGTCATTTCAACGGATCATGATGATGCTCTATTTAGTGTAAAAGCGGTAGTTACTAAAGCATAATCCACAAAAATATAATGGCATCAATATTTTATTTCATCATTGACCCAACAAGATTTGGATACATCTCTCGGATACTCCATCATCACTATGATACTCCAAGAAACATGAGTTGTAGAACAATTTCATAACTCTCTTAGATGTTCGCTAAAACTCTTAATTCAAATATTTCCACTATGATCCAATCATAGATATTTGACTTTTCTATTACGATGATTTCCACCTCATGCTGAAATTTATTTGAATCCATTCAAATGTTTCAAACTTCTTCCTTATCGAATATATCCACATATATATTCAATTCATTGTTGAAAGTTTTCATGAAGTAGAAGAATCTCCCGCACACACCTATGCCCAGTGAACCACATACATCATCATGTATTTTTCCACTAAGTTAGTTGCCCGTTCAACTCTTGGCCTATGAACGGTATTTCAGTCATTCTCTTTTAGAAAAGATTTGCAAGCGCCAAACGATTCAAAAATCGAATGACTCCAAAAATCCATTTGCATGGAGTTCCTTCATGCGTTCCTTTCTAACATGACCTAAATGGCGGTTCCACAAATAAGTGGAATTCAAATCATTTGCCTTATGGCATTTTAGCGTCGATGTTATGTATGTGTGTTTCACCATTATAATTTATAATAACTTATCCATCGTTCATGGAGTAATGTCATAATTTGAACAACTCATTGTTTTTATTTGACAGGAGCAAAATAACAATTATTAAGTTCTTTATTATAAATTCTAAGGGCTAGATAGAATGCCAACGACGAACATAATAACACTTTATTTTTGTTCCAGACATGCATTCCTATCATATTCCTTGTCAGTCACTTAGGCCATTGTATTCTTGTATTGCGTTGTTTTGTATGACACTTCATACCAACCAATATGGTACAAATAACCAAGAATTTCATTGTGTGACCAAACAAGGAATACATCCATAACATGTATATCATTTATATACACCTGAGCTAGACTTTCTAGTCTTTTCTTTTCTTTCTGCCAAAATATCTTTTGTAGTTTCTCTTTTAGCTTTCCTCATTCTCAGAAAAACAGTTTAACATCATTAACTTCTAGGTTTGTTGGTCAAATACCAATAACCTAGAGGTTCTTACTTTGAAGTTGATCATCATATGACAAGTGTTTCAGATTTCACTATTAGTAACTTTGTAATATGATGAACAATTTCACTCACAATTTTATCCATCATATCATGACGACTTTTTAAAGACCATGTTTGTACATGCTAGGCTCGTAAAGTTTAACCTCAGTATTCGCATGTGTAAATCTGACTTGCACCCGTTGCATGCACTCGTAGAATCTATAACGCCCGATCATCACGAGATGCTTCGAAACAACGAGTCTTAGCAACGGTGCATACTAAGGACGATCATTTCATGGATATTTGAATATCTTTAGTGTCCAACCTAGTTGGAGGATTGGGACGCCGGGCGTCTTCAACCTTCGTACATTCCCATAAATCTTATGAGTTTATGCAGTCTCACTAGATTATATTCTATCATCTTGCAATAAGGTCTTAGATATCACATATATCTCATACCTTGCTTATTTCTGAAAACTAAATTTTCAGCTCCTTACTTTTTCAAACAGATTTGAACTTCAAGTTTCATGGAGACAAGATAACTTTAGGTACTAATTGAAATCATAGCTCTTTGAATCAACAATGTGAGGTTTACTAAAAGTTTGCAATAGGACTTAATCATTTCTTGATTCTTTAACAATACGGTACCGAGTCCGTAAAGTTTCTTGTCAGATTTTAACAGTATTTCTATCTCAATTACAAGACTAGCGCTTGGTAGAAAACGGATGCCAATACTACAAATTAATTCAAAATACTACTCGAGACTATGTTTATGATAATTAGTTCATGTTTTAATCTAATTACTAATGAACTCCCACTTAATACAACATCCCTCATAGTTGTTAAGTGGTACACGATCCAGATCCACTACACCAAAACCGATCATCACGTGAGATGATGTAGCTTCAATGGTGAACATCAACATGTTGATCATATCATCCATATGACTCGTGTTCAACCTTTCGGTTTCCGTTGTCCCGAGGCCATGTCCGTACATGCTAGGCTCGTCAAGCAAACCCAAGTATTCCGCGTGTGCAACATGGCTTACACCCGTTGTATGTGAACGTTGAGTCTATCACATCCGATCATCACGAGATGCTTCGAAACGACGAACTATATCAACGGTGCATACGAGGGGAGAACACTTTATTATCTTGATATTAAGGTGAGGGATCATCTTATAATGCTACCGTCGCGTTCTAAGCAAAATAAGATGCATAAAGGATTAACATCACATGCAATTCATATGTGATATGATATGGCCCTTTAGTCTTTGCGCCTTCGATCTTCATCTCCAAAGCACGGACATGATCTCCATCATCAACGGGCATGATCTCCATCATCATCGGCGTAGCGTCAAGGTCCATGGCGCCGTCTTCATGGTTGTTCACCGCATGTAGCAACTATTACAACTACTTTGAAATAATACTCAACATGGAATATAAAGACAACCATAAGGCTCCTGCCGGTTGCCACAATACAATAATGATCATCTCATACATATTCATCATCACATCATGGCCATATCACATCACCAAACCCTGCAAAAACAAGTTGGACGCCTCTAATTTGGTTTGCATATTTTATGTGGTTTAGGATTTTCGAGTAAGATCTAATCTACCTACGAACATGAACCACAACGGTGATACTACTGTTGTCAATAGAAAGAGTAAATTGAATCTTCACTATGGTGGGAGAGACAGACACCCGCAAAGCCACTTATGCAATACAAGTTGCATGTCGAACGTGGAGCAAGTCTCATGAACGCGGTCATGTAAAGTTAGCCCGAGCCGCTTCATCCCACCATGCCACAAAGATGCAAAGTACTCGAACTAAAGACAACATAAGCATCAACGCCCACAAAACAATTGTGTTCTACTCGTGCAACCATCTATGCATAGACACGGCTCTGATACCACTGTAGGGATTCGTAGCATAGAAAACAAAAAATTTCCTACCGCGAGAACGCAATCCAAGCCAAGATGCAATCTAGAAGATGGGACCAACGAGGGGATGAACGAGACTAACCCTTGAAGATTTCCAAAGCCTACAAGAGGAGGCTCTCGTTGCTGCGGTAGACGATCACTTGCCGCTTTCAAAAGCGAATAGAAGATCTTGACGGTGCCACAATCGGGCAGCACCTCCGTACTTGGTCACACGTTCGGTGTTGATGACGACGTCCTTCTCACCGTTCCAGCGGGCAGCGGAAGTAGTAGATCCTCCTTGGAATCCCGACAGCACGACGGCGTGGTGGCGGTGTCGATGGAGATCTCCGGCGGAGCTTCGCTAAGCATATGCGGGAGAGGTGGTGGAGGAGAGGTAGCTAGGGTTTTGGGGAGAGGGGGCTTGGGCGCCGGCCCTCATAGGGGTGCGGCCAAGGTGGAGCCAAGAGTGGCCGGCCAGCCCCTCCCCTCCTCTCTTTATAAAGGTGGAAGCCCCAAGGATTAGGTCAAAAGTCTCCGAATAAGACCCCAACATAAACCTTCCATATGACCAAACCTAGGGGGAGTGGGACTCCCCCCTTTCCTTGGTGGGGTGGCCGGCCACCATGGGGAGGAGTCCACTTGGGACTCCTCCTCCCTTAGGCTGGCCGGCCAAGGTGTCCTCCCTTGGGACTCCTCCTCCCTCTGGGACTCCACCTTCCATGCTAATTTCTTCCGGACTCTTCTAGAACCTTCTAGAACCTTTAGAACCTTCTAGAACCTTCCAGGAAAAATACCGGATCATTTTCAAAACTAGAAAATGACTTCCTATATATGAATCTTATTCTCCGGACCATTCCGGACCTCCTCGTGATGTCCTGGATCCCATCCGAGACTCCGAACAAAACTTCGAACTCCATTCCATATTTCCATATCTACTTAAACGACATCAAACCTTAAGTGTGTCACCCTACGGTTTGCGAACTATGTAGACATGGTTGAGACTTCTCTCCAACCAATAACCAATAGCGGGATCTGGAGATCCATAATGGCTCCCACATATTCAACGATGACTTAGTGATCGAATGAACCATTCACATACGATACCAATTCCCTTTGTCACGCGATATTTTACTTGTCCGAGGTTTGATCATCGGTATCTCTATACCTTGTTCAACCTCGTCTCTCGACAAGTACTCTTTACTCGTACCGTGGTATGTAGTCTCTTATGAACTTATTCATATGCTTGCAAGCTAATTAGACGACATTCCACCGAGAGGGCCCGAGTATATCTATCCGTCATCGGGATGGACAAATCCCACTCGTTGATCCATATGCCTCAACTCATACTTTCCGGATACTTAATCCCACCTTTATAACCACCCATTTACGCAGTGGTGTTTGATGTAATCAAAGTCCCTTTCCGGTATAAGTGATTTACATGATCTCATGGTCAAAAGGACTAGGTAACTATGTATCGAAAGCTTATAGCAAATAACTTAATGACGTGATCTTATGCTACGCTTAATTGGGTGTGTCCATTACATCATTCATATAATGATATAATCTTGTTATTAATAACATCCAATGTTCATGATTATGAAACTAATCATCTATTAATCAACAAGCTAGTTAAGAGGCTTACTAGGGACTCCTTGTTGTTCACATAACACACATGTATCAGTGTTTCGGTTAATACAATTATAGCATGGTATGTGAACATTATCATAAACACAAAGATATATTATAATAACCATTTTATTATTGCCTCTTGGGCATATCTCCAACAAGATTAAATATCCTGCTGACTTTTTGGTGCTTGGTTCTGCTGCTAGTAAGACTTGTCCTATCATATTTGGTAGACCTTTTCTAAATACTTGTGGAGATATTATAGATTGCAAGAAAGAGAAAATTGTGACTAAATTTGCTGGTGAATCTTATGAGTTTAATTTCTGTAAATTTGCCAAAGTTCCTTATGAAGCTGAATTGCCTAATGATGATTTTAGAGTTGAACAGCTTGCATCTATTGCTCTTGCTCCTAGTAATCCCTTGCAGCAATATTTGGAGGATCATGAGAGTGAAGTCTTTAGGGAAGAAAGGAATGAGCTTGATGAAATTTTCCTTCGTCAACCCATTCTTAAACATGACTTACCGGTTGAAGACCTAGGAACAACACCACCACCAAAGGAAGATCCTGTTTTTTGATTTGAAACCGTTACCTGATAATCTTAAGTATGCTTATATTGATGATAAGAAAACATATCCTGTTATTATTAGTGCTAAGCTTTTAGATTTTGAGGAAGAAAGATTATTGGAAATATTGAAGAAACACCGAGGAGCTATTGGCTACACTCTTGATGACTTGAAGGGGATTTCTCCCTCTATTTGCCAACATGCCATCAACATGGAAGATGATGCAAAGCCTGTTGTTGAACATCGGCGTCGTCTAATTCCTAAGATGAAGGATGTGGTAAGGAATGAGGTAATGAAACTTCTTGAAGCTGGTATTATATATCCTATTGCTGATAGTAGATGGGTTAGTCCTGTGCATTGTGTTCCTAAGAAAGGAGGAATAACTGTTGTACCTAATGATAATGATGAGCTCATCCCTCAAAGAGTAGTTGTAGGGTATAGAATGTGCATTGATTTTCGAAAAGTTAATAAAGTTACTAAGAAAGATCATTACCCTTTGCCTTTTATTGATCAAATGCTACAAAGGTTATCTAAAAATACTCATTTATGCTTTCTTGATGGTTATTCTGGGTTTTCACAAATTGCTGTTAGAGCTAAAGATCAAGAGAAAACCACTTTCACTTGTCCCTATGGAACTTATGCTTATAGGCGTATGCCTTTTGGTTTATGTAATGCTCCTGCTACTTTTCAAAGATGCATGTCTGCTATTTTCCATGGCTTTTGTGAAAAGATTGTAGAGGTATTCATGGATGATTTTTCTGTTTATGGGAATTCTTTTGATAATTGTTTGCGAAACCTTGATAAAGTTTTGCAGAGATGTGAAGAAACTAACCTTGTTCTTAATTGGGAGAAATGCCACTTTATGGTTAATGAAGGAATTGTATTGGGACATAAAATTTCTGAGAGGTATTGAAGTTGATAGAGCTAAAGTTGAAGCAATTGAGAAGATGCCCTATCCTAGGGATGTTAAAGGTATTCGTAGTATTCTTGGTCATGCTGGTTTTTATAGGAGATTTATTAAAGATTTCTCTAAAATTTCAAAGCCTCTTACTAATCTTCTTCAAAAAGATGTACCTTTTGTTTTCGATGATGATTGTAAGGAAGCTTTTGAAACTTTAAAGAAAGCCTTAACAACTGCTCCTGTAGTTGAACCTCCTGATTGGAATTTACCTTTTGAAATTATGTGTGATGCTAGTGATTTTGCTGTAGGTGTTGTTCTTGGACAGCGAGTAGATAAAAATTGAATGTTATTTATTATGCTAGTAAGACTCTTGATGCTGCTCAAAGAAATTATGCTACAACTGAAAAAGAGCTATTAGCCGTAGTTTTTGCTTGTGACAAGTTTAGACCTTATATTGTTGATTCAAAAGTCACAGTTCATACTGATCATGCTGCAATTAGGTACCTGATGGAAAAGAAAGATGCTAAGCCAAGGCTTATTAGATGGGTGCTCCTTTTGCAAGAATTTGATTTACATATTGTAGATAGGAAAGGTGCTGATAATCCTGTTGCTGATAATTTGTCTATATTGGAAAATATTGCTTATGATCCTGTTCTCGTTAATGATAGTTTTCCAAATGAACAATTGGCTGCAATAAAGGTGAGCTCGCGAGATAGCCCTTGGTATGCTCGATTATGCTAACTTTATTGTTTCCAAGTACTTGCCTCCAACCTTTTCAGCTCAAGCAAAGGAGGAAATTCTTTTATGACTTGAGGCATTATTTTTGGGATGACCCACACTTATATAAAGAAGGAGTGGATGGTATTATGCGAAGATGTGTCCCCGAATATGAACAACAAGAGATATTGAGTAAGTGTCATGGTAGTGTTTATGGAGGACATCACACCGGAGATAGAACCCAATGTTCCCATAGCTTCTTCCAGTTTACCAATCCTATGGGTTTGATTATCATGGATAGCACAAGTTTCTAAAATAGCAATTCTTTCATTAATTCCTCCTAGGGATTTATCAAGTTTATCAGTATTATCAAGTAATATTCCCAGTTTAGTATCAACACTTGGAAGATTTTTCTCTATGGCTTCCAACTTTTTCATGACATCCTCAAGAGAGATTTCAATTTTAGTTTCATTAATAGGTGGTATTCCAACTAGGCTCTCAATGATGCAACTAGCTTCTAAAGCAGGAATACCTAGGAAATTACCCCCCGAAAGAGTATCAAGAACATACCTATTCCAGCTAGATATACCAACATAAAAGTTCCTAAGTAGGATAATAGTGGAGTGTTTCTTAGTGCACCTATGATGAGCATCACTAATTCTATACCAAGCATCTTTAAAACTTTCTCCCCCTTGTTGCTTAAAAGAACGAACTTCAACTTCAGGATTACTCATTTTAGCAGTAGTAACTAAAGCAAACCAAATAAAGTAAATGCAAGTAACTAATTTTTTGTGTTTTTAATATAGAGAACGCAAACAAGACAGTAAATAAAGTAAAACTAGCAACTAATTTTTTTGTATTTTTGATATAGAGACCAAACAAAGCAGTAAATAAAATAAAGTAAAGCAAGACAAAAACAAAGTAAAGAGATTGGATGTCTTGATCTCCCCGGCAACGGCGCCAGAAAAAGAGCTTGATGCGTGCAGTTAACACACGTCCGTTGGGAACCCCAAGAGGAAGGTGTGATGCGTACAGTAGCAAGTTTTCCCTCAGTAAGAAACCAAGGTTATCGAACCAGTAGGAGTCAAGGAACACGTGAAGGTTGTTGGTGACGGAGTGTAGTGCGGCGCAACACCGGGGATTCCGGCGCCAACGTGGAACCTGCACAACACAATCAAAGTACTTTGCCCCAACGTAACAGTGAGGTTGTCAATCTCACCGGCTTGCTGAAAACAAAGGATTAGATGTATAGTGTGGAAGATGATGTTTGTTTGCGAAGAATAGTAAAGAACACGTATTGCAGTAGATTGTATTGCAGATGTAAAGAATGGACCGGGGTCCATAGTTCACTAGTGGTGTCTCTCCCATAAGATAAATAGCATGTTGGGTGAACAAATTACAGTTGGGCAATTGACAAATAGAGAGGGCATAACAATGCACATACATGTCACGATGACTACTATGAGATTTAATCGGGGCATTACGACAAAGTACATAGACCGCTATCCAAGCATGCATCTATGCCTAAAAAGTCCATCTTCGGGTTAGCATCCGCACCCCTTCCGATATTAAGTTGCAAACAACAGACAATTGCATTAAGTATGGTGCGTAATGTAATCAACACAAATATCCTTAGACAAAGCATCAATGTTTTATCCCTAGTGGCAACAGCACATCCAGAACCTTAGAACTTTCTGTTACTGTCCCAGATTCAATGGAGGCATGAACCGACTATCGAGCATAAATACTCCCTCTTGGAGTTACAAGTATCAACTTGGCCAGAGCCTCTACTAGCAACGGAGAGCATGCAAGAACATAAACAACATATATGATAGATTGATAATCAACTTGACATAGTATTCCATATTCATCGGATCCCAACAAACACAACATGTAGCATTACAAATAGATGATCTTGATCATGATAGGCAGCTCACAAGATCTAACATGATAGCACAATGAGGAGAAGACAACCATCTAGCTACTGCTATGGACCCATAGTCCAGGGGTGAACTACTCACACATCAATCCGGAGGCGATCATGGCGATGAAGAGCCCTCCGGGAGATGATTTCCCTCTCCGGCAGGGTGCCGGAGGCGATCTCCTGAATCCCCCGAGATGGGATTGGCGGCGGCTGCGTCTCTGGAAGGTTTTCCGTATCGTGGCTCTCGGTACAGGGGGTTTCGCGACGAAGACTTTAAGTAGGCGGAAGGGTAGGGTTGGAGGCGGCGCGAGGGGCCCACACCATAGGGCAGCGCGGGCCCCACCCAGGCCGCGCGGCCCTGTGGTGTCGGCGCCTCGTCGCCCCACTTCGTAATCCTTTCGGTCTTCTGGAAGCTTCGTGGAAAAATAAGACCCTGGGCGTTGATTTCGTCCAATTCCGAGAATATTTCCTTTGTAGGATTTCGAAACCAAAAACAGCAGAAACAAGAATCGGCTCTTCGGCATCTCGTCAATAGGTTAGTGTCGGAAAATGCATAATAATGACATAAAGTGTGTATAAAACATGTGAGTATCATCATAAAAGTAGCATGGAACATAAGAAATTATGGATACGTTTGAGACGTATCAGCGGTGCGGGTGGCCCCCTGGCCGCGCCAGCCTATGGGGTGGGCCCCCCAGGCACCCCCTTGCGCCGCCTCTTCGCCTATATAATCTCTCGTGACGTGAAAACCCTACAACAATTGACGAAACTCCAGAAAGACTCCAGGGACGCCGCCGCCATCGCGAAACTCCGTTTCGGGGGACAGAAGTCTCTGTTCCGGCACGCCGCCGTGACGGGGAATTGCCCCCGGAGTCATCTCCATCGACACCACCGCCATCTTCATCGCCGTTGTTGTCTCCTATGATGAGGAGGAAGTAGTTCTCCCCCGAGGCTGAGGGCTCTACCGGTAGCTATGTGGTTCATCTCTCTCTCCCATGGTGTGATCTTTATGAATATGTAGATATTACTCTTGTCTATTATGCACTCTAGAGGTTACTTTAATATGAACTCCGGATGTTGTGGAGCTTGTTTACTCCGGCTTGAGGTGTGCTCTTGTAGCCCTACACAATGAATGGTGTTTGTTATCCAACAAGAGAGTGTTTGAGAGTAGCACTTATTTGTTCATCTATGTGATCATAGGCTTTGCAATCTAGATGTCATATGCTATTCAAGTGTTTTATTATGTGAACTTTGGAGTTACTGTGACCTCGGTGTAATGGTGACAGTGTGTGCGTCGTGTGTAACTCCCTTATGAATTGTGGTGTGTTAGTACCTCCTATGAATGCTCACGGTGACAGTGTGGAGTGTTTATTAGTACTTGGGAATACGCCTTTGAGGTGTGCTTTTGCACACTTGCCCAATGAATTTGAGTTCTTTATCCAATAAGAGAGTAGTATGATGAAGTGCTTATATTTATATTCAATTATGATTGCAATGTTGAGAGTGTCCACTAGTGAAAGTAGGATCCCTAGGCCTTGTTTCCAAATACTGCAAACATCGCTTATTTACTGTTTTACTGCATCTTTACTTCCAGCAATATTTACTTCAGATTGCAATTACTACTTACAATCATCCATATTACTTGTATTTCACTATCTCTTCGCCGAACTAGTGCACCTATACATCTGACAAGTGTATTAGGTGTGTCGGGGACACAAGAGACTTCTTGTATCTTAATTGCAGGGTTGCTTGAGAGGAATATCTCTGACCTCTACCTCCCTGAGTTCGATAAACCTTGGGTGATCCACTTAAGGGAAACTTGCTGCTGTTCTACAAACCTCTTCTCTTGGAGGCCCAACACTGTCTACAGAAATAGAAGCGTGCGTAGACATCAATGGTGAGACCTCTTTAAAAATGCTTTTAGATGTTATTTTTCCTAGGTTTGGAGTACCTAGATATCTTATGACTGATGGAGGTTCTCATTTTATTCATGGTGGTTTTAGAAAAACTCTTGCTAAATATGGTATTAATCATAGAATTGCTTCAGCTTATTGATGCGCGTGAGACACACGTCCGTTGGGAACCCCAAGAGGAAGGTGTGATGTGCACAGCAGTAAGTTTTCCCTCAGAAAGAAACCAAGGTTTATCGAACCAGTAGGAGCCAAGAAGCACGTTGAAGGTTGTTGGTGGCGGAGTGTAGTGCGGCGCAACACCAGGGATTCCGGTGCCAACGTGGAACCTACACAACACAATCACAGTACTTTGCCCCAACGTAACAGTGAGGTTGTCAATCTCACCGGCTTGCTGTAAACAAAGGATTAGATGTATAGTATGGATGATGATGATTGTTTGTGAAGAACAGTAAAGAACAATTGCAGTAGATTGTATTTCAGATCTAAAGAATAGGACCGGGGTCCACAGTTCACTAGTGGTGTCTCTCCCATAAGATAAACAGATGTTGGGTGAACGAATTACAGTTGGGCAATTGACAAATAAAGAAGGCATAACAATGCACATACATATATCATGATGAGTACTATGAGATTTAATCGGGGCATTACGACAAAGTACATAGACCGCTATCCGAGCATGCATCTATGCCTAAAAAGTCCACTTTCAGGTTATCATCCGAACCCCTTCCGGTATTAAGTTGCAAGCAACGGACAATTGCATTAAGTATGGTGCGTAATGTAATAAACACAAATATCCTTAGACAAAGCATCGATGTTTTATCCCTAGTGGCAACAAGCACATCCACAACCTTAGAACTTTCCGTCACTCGTCCCGCATTTAATGGAGGCATGAACCCACTATCGAGCATAAATACTCCCTCTTGGAGTCACAAGTATCAACTTGGCCAGAGCCTCTACTAGCAACGGAGAGCATGCAAGAACATAAACAACATATATGATAGATTGATAATCAACATGACATAGTATTCAATATTCATCGGATCCCAACAAACACAACATGTAGCATTACAAATAGATGATCTTGATCATGATAGGCAGCTCACAAGATCTAACATGATAGCACAATGAGGAGAAGACAACCATCTAGCTACTTCTATGGACCCATAGTCTAGGGGTGAACTACTCACACATCGATCCGGAGGCGATCATGGCGATGAAGAGACCTCCGGGAGATGATTCCCCTCTCCGGTAGGGTGCCGGAGGCGATCTCCTGAATCCCCCGAGATGGGATTGGCGGCGGCTGCGTCTCTGGAAGGTTTTCCGTATCGTGGCTCTCGGTACTGGGGGTTTCGCGACGAAGACTATATGTAGGCGGAAGGGTAGGTCAGGGGGCGTCACGAGGGGCCCACACAACAGGGCCGCGCGACCAGGGCTTGGGCCACGCCGCCCTAGTGTGTGGCCACCTCGTGGCCCCACTTCGTTTCCTCTTCGGACTTCTGGAAGCTTCGTGGAAAAATAGGACCCTGGGCGTTGATTTCGTCCAATTCCGAGAATATTTCCTTACTAGGATTTCTAAACCAAAAATAGCGAGAAAACGAAGAATCGGCTCTTCGGCATCTCGTCAATAAGTTAGTGCCGGAAAATGCATAATAATGACATATAGTGTGTATAAAACATGTGAGTATCATCATAAAAGTAGCATGGAACATAAGAAATTATAGATATGTTTGGGACGTTTCAAGCATCCCCAAGCTTAGTTCCTACTCGCCCTCAAGTAGGTAAACGATAACAAAGATAATTTCTGAAGTGACATGCTATCATAATCTTGATCATACTATTGTAAGCATATGAGATGAATGCAGCGATTCGAAGCAATGATGAAGATAATGAGTAAACAAATGAATCATATAGCAAAGACTTTTCATGAATAATACTTTCAAGACAAGCATCAATAAGACTTGCATAAGAGTTACTCATAAAGCAATAAATTGAAAGTAAAGGCATTGAAGCAACACAAAGGAAGATATAAGTTTCAGCGGTTGCTTTCAACTTCAACATGTATATCTCATGGATAATTGTCAACACAAAGTAATATAACAAGTGCAATAGGTAAACATGTAAGAATCAATGCACACAGTTTACACAAGTGTTTGCTTCTAAGATAGAAAGAAGTAGGTAAACTGACTCAACAATAAAGTAGAAGAAAGGCCCTTCGCAGAGGGAAGCATGGATTACTATTTTTGTGCTAGAGCTTTTCATTTTGAAAACAAGAAACAATTTTGTCAACGGTAGTAATAAATCATATGTGTTATGTATAAGACATCCTATAAGTTGCAAGCCTCATGCATAGTATACTAATAGTGCTCGCACCTTGTCCTAATTAGCTTGGATTAACACGGATTATCATTGCATGGCATATGTTTCAACCAAGTGTCACAAAGGGGTACCTCTATGCCGTCTGTACAAGGGTCTAAGGAGAAGGTTCGCATTGGATTTCTCGCTTATGATCATTCTCAACTTAGACACCCATATCGGGACAACATAGACAATAGATAATGGACTCCTCTTTTAATGCTTAAGCATTCAACAACAGATAATATTCTCATAAGAGATTGAGGTTTTGTGTCCAAACTGAAACTTCCACCATGATTCATGGCTTTAGTTAGCGGCCCAATGTTCTTCTCTAACGAGTATGCATACTCAAACCATTTGATCATGAAAATCGCCCTTACTTCGGACAAGACGAACATGCATAGCAACTCACATGATATTCAACAAAGGTAAAAGTTGATGGCGTCCCCAGAAACATGGTTACCGCTCAACAAGCAACTTATTAAGAAATAAGATACATAAGTACATATTCTTCACCACAATAGTTTTTAAGGCTATTCATCCCATGAGCTATATATTGTAAAGGCAAAGAATGGAAATTTAAAGGTAGCACTCAAGTAATGTACTTTGGAATGGCGGGGAAATACCATGTGGTAGGTAGGTATGGTGGACACAAATGGCATAGTATTTGGCTCAAGGATTTGGATGCACGAGAAGAATTCCTCTCAATACAAGGCTAGGCTAGCAAGGTTGTTTGAAGCAAACTCAAGTATAAAATGGTGCAGCAAAGCTCACATATGAACATATTGTAACTATTATAAGACTTTACATCGTCTTCCTTGTTGTTCAAACACCTTAACCAGAAAATATCTAGACTCTAGAGATCAATCATGCAAACCAAATTTTAACAAGCTCTATGTAGTTATTCATTAATGGGTACAAGGTACATGATGCAAGAGCTTAAACATGATCTATATGAGCACAACAATTGCCAAGTATCACATTATTCAAGACATTATACCATTTACCACATGCGGCATTTTCCGTTTCCAACCATATAACAATGAATGAAATAGTCCAACTTTCGCAATGAACATTAAAGATAAAGCTAAGAACACATGTGTTCATACGAAACAGCGGAGCGTGTCTCTCTCCCAAACAAAGAATGTTAGGATCCGATCTTATTCAAACTGTCAACACCCAGATTTTTAAGTCTGGATGCCTATTATATCATTCATCGCAATCCCAGGAATATTGTTGTTGCGAGATATAATAGCTAAGTATCACAGTCATCATTTATTACAACTCATAAAGTCTTACAAATTGAATCACATGATCCATATTACACAAATAGTTGATCTATTGATCAACGAACAAACACAAGTTCAATGCGGAAGCGTAAAGATAAAGGGACTCCGTAGTCCACGAGCCAACGCTTGACGTCGAAAGCTCCTAGTTATCATAGGCGTCCTGCTGGTTATCCTCGCGGTAGTTCTGTTCATCATCGTACTCGGCCATTTGAATAGCCAGGGACAAAGCCGTAAGTACTTCAAGTACTTGCAAACTAATACTAATGTAAAATGCTAGCTCTTGGAGTTAAACTCTATTTTAACTTGCATAAGCCATATTTTAGTTTATAAGTAGTGGAGCATGTACTAACTACTCAAGGGGAACCTTAGTGTCATTCCCACATAATGTTTGTCATTCTATCAAGTCACCAAATCACCATTCATATTCACTATAGTTTCAAAAAGACTGACACGGGAAATTGTATGGCCTTTCCAACCGTCCGTAACCGTGGACACGGCTATTCGAATAGATTGACACTCTGCAGAGGTTGCACACTTGTGCCACAACATTTGATTTCATCCGTCGGAATAACTCCGAGTCACCGTAACACGATGACGCGGATCATCAACCCTAACCTTTCGCTTACAAACCCTAGTATGAGCACCTCTCCCCATGAGCTTGGCCTCCCGAGTGAAAACCAACCGTTAACTCCGGGAACCGCACAGGGCTTGGCCGTACAATTTCACCTCAATTCACATCTTTCTCAACAACGGAGGCAGCCTCAAGCATAACCCCTATGATGTGTGTTCGGAGGGAACCCATACTAAGATGTATAAACTTCCAGTTAAGCCCTACCCATAATCAGGTATTGTGGGGGTACTTGTATTTGGAAAGGTATCGCATTCAAACCAATATCAGGGTTTTATCAAAAATCACTATCTTCTCTTGTTCACAACAAACCTTCAATGGAATGCTTCACCATTCCAAAGCTTCAATTTCATCAAGTCATATATTCCCATCTAGAGTAGTCAAAATTTTAGTATTTTAGCACTAGCACTAATCATGAGGGGTGCTACATTGCTTTGCTCTCTAGAAGGCTAACTTTACTAATTCACTAATCTGATTCTCTAAACCCATTTCACTTCATCCTTTGAAAACACAACAAGTAAGACTTGTATGGTGTAAATAATAACTAGGCTTGTATGAAGAAAGGTAAGAATCATGGTGCCTTGCTCAAGGTGAGCTTTGCACTTTACAAGAATATTATCTTGCCTTGGTAGTTCTCAAGGTTCTCTTCTTCCTCTTCTTGGTAGTATTCTCCTTCCTCTTGGTAGTTTCCGGTGCTAGCGTCTAAATTTAAATACAAGGTATAATCACTAAACAAACTCAAAGTCTATGCTAAGCACATCATTATCTCACACAAACTATGCTAAGCACACTCATAAAGTAATTTGGTGCATTGGTTTTCTTTGTTGAAGAAAGTAATTTCCTCTCATTACATGTGTAATTAATAATCTCCATTTAGTTCTTGAGAAAATAATTTCCTCTCATTGAAATCTTCTTAAGATTTAACTTCTCAAATAATCATATATGAATTCATATTGACCTAAGTCAAACACTCATTATCATTATTTGAGAAAAATGATTTAAATGAGATAAATCACCTCATACTATTTTATAATTCCTCAAATGATTTAATTCTCCAAATATTCATATAGGAGTGTTTGGACCAGAGGTACAAACATCTCATGAACTCATTTGGGACAAGATTTAAATGAAGGGAAATCCTCCATATGATTTACATAATAATTTTGGGACAATATTACTTACTAAACTAGTCATATTGTCCATTAATTAATCTAGGGCATGATCATGCAAAGTGACCACCCCATTTTATTGCATCATCAATTAGTGTAAGTCAAATGTGAGCTATAGGAGTTGGAATTAGTTCAATATCTATTTTAATTGATTTTTAATAATTATTTGAATATGAAAAAGTCCCTGCCTTCTTCTTTTTAGCATTTTATTTCCACAACAGATCTCAAGGTGAGACCAGTGGCATTGTGTAGATAATTTCTTAAGCTTTCTAAATATATAAAGTTTGTTAAATTTGGCCAATCCAAACAGATTCTATGAATTTCCAAAGTTAGGTCCAGTATTGAATTTCAAACTAAATTTATGAAATGGGATTTGAACTAAATAGGCCGGCGGGAAAACTAACTGGGCCAGATTCAAAACGAACGGCCCAAACCAGCCCGAGTCTAGCCCAACCACGGTCCACAGACGCGCGGCGTGCTGACAGGGTGGGGTCCGCTCGTCAGTGACGTTTAAACGCCGAAACGGTATGGGGCGAGGTGGTGCGTTGGATTAGAACACGGATCAACGGCTCGCGTTCATCGTCGTCTCCGACGAGAACCCGACGTGCGGCGGCGGCAGTAGGGGGTTGGCGAATCCGCGAGCGTCCGTGGCGAGTTAATGCGAGGCGTACGATGGTCGGGGCCGTGCGCGTACTATCGCGGCCGTGGCGGGCGCGTCTGTCCTCTCCGGCGACGGTAGGGGCTAGGGGGTGACGCGAGCATGTCCGGCGAGCTCCGCGTGGCGAGAGAGGTACCAGGGCGAGCGGGCTTGGTCGGGGTACGGCGGTGTACTGCGGGCGCCGCGTGGCCGTGCCGCGCGCGTCCGTGCACGGGTGACGTCGCCATGCCGTTGGCGGCGTACCTGGGGCGTACTGGGCGCGCGTCGTCCGGGCTCTGTCGGCATCCTCGCGACCAGGGGCGGGTACAGGCGATCTCCGGCGATCGTGGGCGACGCGTTGGACATGGTGGCCGTGCAGATCGTGAAGAGAAAAAGGGGGGTGCATGTCGAGGGGCGACGTGGCCGGCATGGCCATGGCCGGCCATGTTCTAGTCGTGTCCATGGGGTGTTTTTGCATGGGCTAGGTAGAGGGAGGTCCAAGGAACTGGATTGAGCCAAGAAATGGTCAAGGAGTGGTCTGGTTTGATCAATTTCAAAAATGTAATGATCTTGTTTTTATTAAAAAGTCCCTACTTTGCTTGATCCTAGCTCTTGATCCAAGATGAATTTGATATGGTCCACTTTACAAAAGTTGTTCATTTTGTTGTGTACTTGGATGACATGCAAAGAGTTGGAGGTTTTTAGTTTAGAAATTTTGAAATAGAGAGGCTCAAAGTGATGACCAGATTGTAATTGTCAAAAATAACCATTATCTTATGTGAGCATGTTTTAATTCTTGGCTTTGATTTAATTGGGGTTTCTTTGATTCTCAAAGTTGGAATAACTATTCAATAACATATTACCACTAGTGGTGAAGACTAATTGGGTCTAGGGTCAAATTTTATAAAAATATCATATATCATATGTGAGGGTTTTTAGGGTTTTATTCTTATTTGATTTCTTTCTCTTTTTCATTTATTGGTTTGGTGATCATCACTGGATCACTCTAGGGTTGTGGAGTTTATCACATACACAAAATAACACTCATCATGGCATAGCACTCAAAATGCACAAGTCCTATGCAGGGCACTATATGAATTTTGAAAAGTTTTTGCTGGTTCTCATTTTTGGATAATTGGACTTGTTCTTCTTTCTTTATTTGAAATTTGAGGTGTTACAAACCCTTCCCCCTTACAAAAGATCTCGTCCCGAGATCTAAAAGAAACAAGTCTAGGTACTAAAGAGATCTGGATACTCCTTCTTCATATCTTCTTCCCGCTCCCAAGTGGCTTCATCTTCGGTATGATTGCTCCACTGTATCTTCAGAAACTTGATGCTTCGGGTGCGGGTGGTTCTGTATGCCTCTTCCAAGATACGAATCGGCACTTCGCGGTAGGTAAGGTCGTGATTGATATCCACCGAACGATGATCAATGTTCTTGAATACCTCGGTCTTCTCTGGCACTTCTAAGCACTTCCGGAGGAGTGAGATGTGGAACACATTGTGCACAGCTGCCATTTCTTCCGGTAGTTCCAGTTGATAGGAAACTTCTCCTCGGCGGCTGAGAACTTTGAAGGGTCCAACATACCGGGGTGCAAGCTTCCCTTTGAGTTGGAAACGCTGCATTCCTTTCAGGGGTGACACCTTGAGATAGACAAAATCTCCGATCTCAAAGGTCATCTCTCGGCGTCTCTTGTCGGCGTAACTCTTCTGTCGGGACTGAGCGGTCTTGAGGTACTCTCGGATCTTGTGCACCTTCTCTTCTGCTTCTCGAAGCACATCAGGTCCAAAGACTTGGCTTTCTCCAACTTCTGACCAATTCAGAGGGGTACGGCATTTCCTTCCGTACAGGGCTTCGAAGGGGGCCATCTGTAGACTGGCTTGGTAGCTGTTGTTGTAAGAGAATTCTGCGTAAGGCAGACAGTCCTCCCACTTGGATCCATATTCTAGCACACATGCTCTCAGCATGTCTTCCAGTATCTGGTTGACTCTCTCGGTCTGTCCATCAGTCTGCGGGTGATAGGCAGTGCTGAAATTCAGGCGGGTTCCTAGTCCTTCATGCACCTTCTGCCAGAATCTTGAGGTGAATTGTGAACCTCTGTCTGACACAATGGACTTGGGTGTTCCGTGCAGTGCAACTATTCGGGAGATGTACAGCTCCGCTAACTTGGGGCCTTGGTAGGTGGTTTTGACAGCGATGAAGTGGGCTACTTTGGTCAATCTGTCAACAACTACCCAGATGGAATCATTTCCTTTACTGGATTTAGGCAGGCCTGTGATAAAATCCATCCCTACAGAATCCCACTTCCATTCTGGAATCTGTAGTGGTTGCAGCAGTCCTGCGGGTCGCTGATGTTCGGCCTTGACGCGCTGACAGATATCACACTTGGCGATGTAGCTTCCGATCTCCCTCTTCATTCCATGCCACCAGAACTGTTCCTTCAAATCTTGGTACATCTTAGTACCTCCGGGGTGGATAGAGTATAAGGTGTCATGGGCTTCCTTCAGAATAACTTGCTTCAACTCTGAGTCTGACGGTACACACAGACGTCCGTTGTACCAAAGAACTCCTTCTTCATCTACGGTGAATCCCGGTGCTTTCCCTGCAGCTATCTGGGTCTTGATTCCATCAATGCTGGCATTTCCCTTCTGAGCTTCCTTGATCTGACCAATCAAGGTGGGTTGTAGCTCCATGCTGGCTAGGAATCCTTCACTAACTAACTCCATTCTAAACTGCTCAAACTCCTGGTGTAGGCTGGGTTGTTCTGCTGCTATCATTGAATTTAGCTGACATGGTAGTCTACTCAACGCATCTGCTACCACATTGGCCTTGCCGGGGTGATAGTGGATCTCCATATCATAATCTTTAATCAGTTCTAACCATCTCCGTTGCCTCATATTCAGCTCCTTCTGGGTGAAGATATACTTCAGGCTCTTGTGATCCGAATAGATCTCGCAGCGATTACCCAGGAGGTAATGACGCCATACCTTCAGTGCTAAAACTACGGCGGCGAGTTCAAGGTCATGGGTTGGATAGTTCTGCTCATGCTGCTTCAGTTGCCGGGACAGATAAGATATCACCTTTCCTTCCTGCATCAACACACATCCAAGACCAATCTTGGATGCATCGCAGTAAACGTCAAAGGGTTTGGTGATATCCGGCATGATCAGGATTGGGGCTGTGGTCAGTCTAAGCTTGAGTTGTTGAAAACTCTCTTCACATTTGTCCGTCCATTCGAACTTCTTGTCCTTCTTCAACAAATGGGTCATTGGTCGAGCGATGCTCGAAAAGCCTTCTACAAATATGCGGTAATATCCGGCTAATCCAAGGAAAGCGCAGACCTCGGTCTGGGTGGTTGGGGCTTTCCATTCTGCAACGGTCTTGATCTTGGCGGGGTCTACGGCAATTCCTCCTGCAGACAGGATATGTCCCAGAAATCCTACTTCCTTCAGCCAAAATTCACATTTGCTGAACTTAGCATACAACTTATGCTCTCTAAGGGTCTCCAAGACAGCTTCTAGGTGTTGCTCATGTTCTTCCTCGGATTTGGAGTAGATTAGGATGTCATCGATGAAAACGACAACAAACTTATCCAGAAAGTTCATGAAGATCTTATTCATGAGATTCATGAAATAAGCAGGGGCATTGGTCAATCCAAATGACATGACATTGTACTCGTACAATCCATATCTGGTGGTGAAGGCAGTTTTGGGAATGTCCGATGCACGAATCTTCAGCTGGTGGTATCCAGTTCTGAGGTCAATCTTCGAAAATACTACAGCACCGGTCAGCTGGTCAAACAGGTCTTCTATTTTGGGCAAGGGGTACTTGTTCTTGATGGTGACATCATTAAGCTTACGGTAGTCCGTACATAAACGACTGGCACCATCCTTCTTATCCACAAACAACACTGGGGATCTCCACGGTGACGCACTCGGTCGAATCAGACCTTTGGCTAACAGTTCATCCAGTTGCTTCTTCAGCTCCACAAGCTCTGCTGGGTTCATGCTATAGGCTCTCTGGGCTATGGGTCCGGTTCCAGGAATTAACTCGATGATGAACTCGATATCCCGATCTGGGGGCATACCGGGTAAACCTTCGGGAAACACATCAGGGTATCGACAAACGACCCTGATCTGATCCAAAGTTGGCTTGGTTAAACTCTGGTTGCAGGTAAATTTTCTGGGTAGCAGTTCAGAGACATGCTCTACTATAATACCAGTGCTACTGGTCATGGTGATGGCTTTCTTTGCACAGTCAATCATTCCATGATGCTTGGCCATCCAATCCATACCTAGCACTACCTCCAAACCTTTGGTTCCCAGAATGATCAAATTGGCATAGAATTCTACCTCATGTATTTTGATGGGTACATTTTTACAGAATTTTCTGGCTTTAGTGGTTGATCCGGGGATTTGAACTATCATGACATGTTTCAAGCTGATGGGTTGGATTTTACTTGTTGATGCAAAGTCTTCAGTGACAAAAGAATGAGATGCTCCGGAATCAAACAACACTCTGGCAGGTACTGAGTTGACAGGAAACATACCCAAGACAACATCCGGTGCTTCCTGGGCTTCTTCTGCCTCCATGTGAAAGAGACGGCCGTTGCGGTTATTGGGGTTGTTGGGGGCGAACTTCTTTCCAGTAGAGACGCGGCGTTGCTGCTGAACAGGTGCAGGGGTGTTGCCGGCGAGCTTGGCGAGCCTCTTGGGGCACTCGTTGGAGTAGTGTCCCACTACACCGCACTCATAACAAGTGATAGTGGACTTGTCCTTGTTGGCGACCGGAATGGCGTTGCTCCCAGTCCTTGGAGCGGTGTTGGTGTTGCTGTTGTTGGTGTTGGGGGCTCTCATTGGCGCGCGGTTGAAGTTGTTGGTGTTGTTCTGGTAGTTGTGGTTGTTGTTGTGGTGGCCTCCTGGCCTGGGGTTTCCTCCACTCCGAATCTGGAATCCGGAGCGTGAAGTCTGCATTGGGGGTTTGTTGTTTCTGGGGGCAAAACCTCCGCTTGAGCTGGGGCGATACTTAGGAGTATGACTGGGCCCACTCTGGTGCATCATACGGCGTTTGCGGTTTTCATTGGCTTGGTTCAACTTGCCCTCCATCTGGATGGCGGAGTCAACAAGGGCTTCAAGATCTGCAAAGGGGATGTTGACTAGGACCGTCTGCATCTCATCATGCAGTCCATTCAGGAATCTTTCTTGCCTCTTCTCAGTAGTGTCAGTCTCATCGGGGGCGTACCTTGACAGGGTAAGGAACCTGTCGCGGTATTCTACCACCATCATCCTTCCTTGCTTCAGTTCGCAGAATTCATCCCGCATCTTCTTGATGAGACCCGGGGGCACATGATACTTGCTGAACTTGAGCTTGAAATCTGCCCAAGTCATGACTTGACCTCCGTTCATGGCACGGGTGCTGGTCCACCAGGCTCGGGCTGGTCCGGCAAGGTAATGGGTTGCAAACAGGACCTTCTCGTTAGCTTCGACTCCGGCGACTTCCAAGTTGTTCTCCATAGTCTGAAGCCAGTCGTCGGCGTCGAGAGGTTCTTCGGTCTTGCTAAACACTGGAGGGTTGGTGTTCTGGAAGTTCTTGAGTTTGGATCCGGGATGATCATGATTCCCATGGCCTTGGTGAGCAAGGTTTTGCAGTGCTGCTATGTTGGCTTGACGTTCAGCCCTTTCAGTCTCCCTGTCTTGAAGCAGGGTTTGCAGCAGTTGCATCATGGCATCGTTGTTGTTGCGATTGGGAGGGGCCATCTGAACATACAGGAGATTATAAGATAAGAGGGAATTTTTATGGTTTATTTTGAATGAGTTCAAAACTTGTAAAAAAAAATTTGAATGCTTTAGATGACACACACAAACATTCATTCATTCCACATAACGTATTACAAACTACATACCATTCTTCCCATGGTTTTAAGAACCATTTCTCAGACTACGATACAAGGGATGGAAAAACACACTCATACCCAGGGTTTTAAGAACCCTTCATGCTACGATACACGGAACGGGATACAACTCACACCTACATCAGTGCTCAAGTGTGGCTACCCTCATCCTCGATGTCAATGGGAATGACATCATCAGGTCCTGGCTCCAGGAACGCATAGTCCTCCTCCTCAGTGAACTCGTCCTCCTCGAAGTCGTCGTCGTCACTCAGGAAGGCTCCTCCTCCCTGAATATCGATACCGGCTTCGTCTTCCTCCATCTCCTGCAGCTGCTCCTCCTGGGCCTTCACTGTGGTCTCAAGTGACGCTATCTGAGCACGAAGGCGCGTGATAGTGACATCCTTCTTCGCGCACCTTAGGCGAAGCTTGTTGCGGTCCCGAGACAGCATCTTGATAGCATCGCCATGAGTGGCCAGTGAGAGGTGAGTCTGGTTCGCGTGCATCCGCACGTGATCCAGATCCAGCTGGGTATGGTACAGCATGAAGTCCAGATGCTCGGCGTGGTGCCTCAACTCAGGGTGAGACTGCAGAGCCATGGGTACTCCTGCGGCATCACGCTTCACTAGGTGAGCGAAACGGGACGCAAGCAGGCGCACCGCGTTCTGTCCGCAGAGGCGTGCCAGTGCCTCCTGCAGGCCTCGTGCAAGACCATCGAGCCAGTTGCTCTCACGAAAGGAGAACAAGATCCTCTCCTGGGTGGGGGACTCCATGTTTCCTCTCAGATCAGCAGTAATGATCCACTGCAGCTCTCCGCCAGGCTGATCATTCACCTGGATCCCATGGAACTCGGGCTGGAGGCGCCCCAGAAAGTTCGAGACCGCGGTGAGATCGTGCTCGAAAATCAAGCTGCCTCCGTTACCAAGTTGATAAAACTTGGTGTTGACGGGTGCGTTGGGCTCCATCTGAAAGTGAATTGGGAGAGTAAGTTAGAGATTGAACAAGTGTGGCAAAATTTTAAGTATAATAAGAAAAAGCATGTTTTATCACTTTCGAAAAAGCCTCCAAGACAAGAATATGAGTAACTTTTCATAAATATTCTCTTCATTTTGATTTCAAAGTTAAGTTTTTATGAACGCCCATTCTAACTAAGGTTTTCTAAGGTCAAACAATGACTCTGATACCAACTTGTCAACACCCAGATTTTTAAGTCTGGATGCCTATTATATCATTCATCGCAATCCCAGGAATATTGTTGTTGCGAGATATAATAGCTAAGTATCACAGTCATCATTTATTACAACTCATAAAGTCTTACAAATTGAATCACATGATCCATATTACACAAATAGTTGATCTATTGATCAACGAACAAACACAAGTTCAATGCGGAAGCGTAAAGATAAAGGGACTCTGTAGTCCACAGGCCAACGCTTGACGTCAGAAAGCTCCTAGTTATCATAGGCGTCCTGCTGGTTATCCTCGCGGTAGTTCTGTTCATCATCGTACTCTGGCCATTTGAATAGCCAGGGACAAAGCCGTAAGTACTTCAAGTACTTGCAAACTAATACTAATGTAAAATGCTAGCTCTTGGAGTTAAACTCTATTTTAACTTGCATAAGCCATATTTTAGTTTATAAGTAGTGGAGCATGTACTAACTACTCAAGGGGAACCTTAGTGTCATTCCCACATAATGTTTGTCATTCTATCAAGTCACCAAATCACCATTCATATTCACTATTGTATGGCCTTTCCAACCGTCCGTAACCGTGGACACGGCTATTCGAATAGATTGACACTCTGCAGAGGTTGCACACTTGTGCCACAACATTTGATTTCATCCGTCGGAATAACTCCGAGTCACCGTAACACAGTACGCGGATCATCAACCCTAACCTTTCGCTTACAAACCCTAGTATGAGCACCTCTCCCCATGAGCTTGGCCTCCCAGTGAAAACCAACTGTTAACCTGGGAACTGCACAGGGCTTGGCCGTACAATTTCACCTCAATTCACATCTTTCTCAACAACGGAGGCAGCCTCAGCATAACCCCTATGATGTGTGTTCAGAGGGAACCCATACTAAGATGTATAAACTTCTAGTTAAGCCCTACCCATAATCAGGTATTGTGGGGGTACTTGTATTTGGAAAGGTATCGCATTCAAACCAATATCAGGGTTTTATCAAAAATCACTATCTTCTCTTGTTCACAACAAACCTTCAATGGAATGCTTCACCATTCCAAAGCTTCAATTTCATCAAGTCATATATTCCCATCTAGAGTAGTCAAAATTTTAGTATTTTAGCACTAGCACTAATCATGAGGGGTGCTACATTGCTTTGCTCTCTAGAAGGCTAACTTTACTAATTCACTAATCTGATTCTCTAAACCCATTTCACTTCATCCTTTGAAAACACAACAAGTAAGACTTGTATGGTGTAAATAATAACTAGGCTTGTATGAAGAAAGGTAAGAATCATGGTGCCTTGCTCAAGGTGAGCTTTGCACTTTACAAGAATATTATCTTGCCTTGGTAGTTCTCAAGGTTCTCTTCTTCCTCTTCTTGGTAGTATTCTCCTTCCTCTTGGTAGTTTCCGGTGCTAGCGTCTAAATTTAAATACAAGGTATAATCACTAAACAAACTCAAAGTCTATGCTAAGCACATCATTATCTCACACAAACTATGCTAAGCACACTCATAAAGTAATTTGGTGCATTGGTTTTCTTTGTTGAAGAAAGTAATTTCCTCTCATTACATGTGTAATTAATAATCTCCATTTAGTTCTTGAGAAAATAATTTCCTCTCATTGAAATCTTCTTAAGATTTAACTTCTCAAATAATCATATATGAATTCATATTGACCTAAGTCAAACACTCATTATCATTATTTGAGAAAAATGATTTAAATGAGATAAATCACCTCATACTATTTTATAATTCCTCAAATGATTTAATTCTCCAAATATTCATATAGGAGTGTTTGGACCAGAGGTACAAACATCTCATGAACTCATTTGGGACAAGATTTAAATGAAGGGAAATCCTCCATATGATTTACATAATAATTTTGGGACAATATTACTTACTAAACTAGTCATATTGTCCATTAATTAATCTAGGGCATGATCATGCAAAGTGACCACCCCATTTTATTGCATCATCAATTAGTGTAAGTCAAATGTGAGCTATAGGAGTTGGAATTAGTTCAATATCTATTTTAATTGATTTTTAATAATTATTTGAATATGAAAAAGTCCCTGCCTTCTTCTTTTTAGCATTTTATTTCCACAACAGATCTCAAGGTGAGACCAGTGGCATTGTGTAGATAATTTCTTAAGCTTTCTAAATATATAAAGTTTGTTAAATTTGGCCAATCCAAACAGATTCTATGAATTTCCAAAGTTAGGTCCAGTATTGAATTTCAAACTAAATTTATGAAATGGGATTTGAACTAAATAGGCCGGCGGGAAAACTAACTGGGCCAGATTCAAAACGAACGGCCCAAACCAGCCCAGTCTAGCCCAACCACGGTCCACAGACGCGCGGCGTGCTGACAGGGTGGGGTCCGCTCGTCAGTGACGTTTAAACGCCGAAACGGTATGGGGCGAGGTGGTGCGTTGGATTAGAACACGGATCAACGGCTCGCGTTCATCGTCGTCTCCGACGAGAACCCGACGTGCGGCGGCGGCAGTAGGGGGTCGGCGAATCCGCGAGCGTCCGTGGCGAGTTAATGCGAGGCGTACGATGGTCGGGGCCGTGCGCGTACTGTCGCGGCCGTGGCGGGCGCGTCTGTCCTCTCCGGCGACGGTAGGGGCTAGGGGGTGACGCGAGCATGTCCGGCGAGCTCCGCGTGGCGAGAGAGGTACCAGGGCGAGCGGGCTTGGTCGGGGTATGGCGGTGTACTGCGGGCGCCGCGTGGCCGTGCCGCGCGCGTCCGTGCACGGGTGACGTCGCCATGCCGTTGGCGGCGTACCTGGGGCGTACTGGGCGCGCGTCGTCCGGGCTCTGTCGGCGTCCTCGCGACCAGGGGCGGGTACAGGCGATCTCCGGCGATCGTGGGCGAAGCGTTGGACATGGTGGCCGTGCAGATCGTGAAGAGAAAAAGGGGGGTGCATGTCGAGGGGCGACGTGGCCGGCATGGCCATGGCCGGCCATGTTCTAGTCGTGTCCATGGGGTGTTTTTGCATGGGCTAGGTAGAGGGAGGTCCAAGGAACTGGATTGAGCCAAGAAATGGTCAAGGAGTGGTCTGGTTTGATCAATTTCAAAAATGTAATGATCTTGTTTTTATTAAAAAGTCCCTACTTTGCTTGATCCTAGCTCTTGATCCAAGATGAATTTGATATGGTCCACTTTACAAAAGTTGTTCATTTTGTTGTGTACTTGGATGACATGCAAAGAGTTGGAGGTTTTTAGTTTAGAAATTTTGAAATAGAGAGGCTCAAAGTGATGACCAGATTGTAATTGTCAAAAATAACCATTATCTTATGTGAGCATGTTTTAATTCTTGGCTTTGATTTAATTGGGGTTTCTTTGATTCTCAAAGTTGGAATAACTATTCAATAACATATTACCACTAGTGGTGAAGACTAATTGGGTCTAGGGTCAAAGTTTATAAAAATATCATATATCATATGTGAGGGTTTTTAGGGTTTTATTCTTATTTGATTTCTTTCTCTTTTTCATTTATTGGTTTGGTGATCATCATTGGATCACTCTAGGGTTGTGGAGTTTATCACATACACAAAATAACACTCATCATGGCATAGCACTCAAAATGCACAAGTCCTATGCAGGGCACTATATGAATTTTGAAAAGTTTTTGCTGGTTCTCATTTTTGGATAATTGGACTTGTTCTTCTTTCTTTATTTGAAATTTGAGGTGTTACACAAACAAAACAAAAACAAAAACAAACAGACGCTCCAAGCAAAGCACATAAGATGTGACGGAATAAAAATATAGTTTCACTAGAGGAACCTAATAATGTTGTCGATGAAGAAGGGGATGCCTTGGGCATCCCCAAGCTTAGACGCTTGAGTCTTCTTAAAATATGCAGGGATGAACCACGGGGGCATCCCCAAGCTTAGACTCTTCACTCTTCTTGATCATATTGTATCATCCTCCTCTCTTGACCCTTGAAAACTTCCTCCACACCAAACTTAAAACAAACTCATTAGAGGGTCAGTGCATAATTCATATATTCAGAGGTGACATAATCATTCTTAACACTTCTGTACATTGCACAAAGCTAATGAAAGTTAATGGAACAAAGAAATCCATCAAACATAGCAAAACAGGCAATGCGAAATAAAATGCAGAATCTGTCAAAACAGAACAGTCCGTAAAGACGAATTTTTTAGAGGCACCAGACTTGCTCAGATGAAAATGCCCAAATTGAATGAAAGTTGCGTACATATCTGAGTATCACGCACGTAAATTGGCAGATTTTTCTGAGTTACCTACAGAGAACCATACCCAAATTCGTGACAGCAAGAAATCTGTTTCTGCGCAGTAATCCAAATCTAGTATTGACTTTACTATCAAAGACTTTACTTGGCACAACAATGCAATAAAATAAAGATAAGGAGAGGTTGCTAAAGTGGTAACAACTTCCAAGACTCAAATATAAAACAAAAGTGCAGAAGTAAAATGATGGGTTGTCTCCCATAAGCGCTTTTCTTTAACGCCTTTCAGCTAGGCGCAGAAAGTGTGAATCAAGTATTATCAAGAGATGAAGCATCAACATTACCTTGGGCTTTATGCATACCCTTCCTATTCTTTTTCTTACTCTTTGATTGAGGGAATACATGTCTACCTCCGGGTGTAGAGGTGAATTTTAGGGTGCCTTCTCCCACATCTATGATTGCTCCCAATAGTTTCAGCAGGGATCTTCCAAGTGTGATTTGTCCTGTTCCTACACATTCAATAACAAGATAATCAGTGGATACTGTTCTTCCAAGAATGGTTGTATGCACACCCTCGGCTATTCCCTTAGGAATTATAACAGAGTTATCAATAAGAGTTATTCCTTCTCCCCCTTCAACGAGTTCCCAAAGTGTCAAAGATTCATAAATACTCTTAGGCATAAGGCAAAATTCAGACATAATATCACAACGTGCATGAAAAGTTTCACCACCAATAACAACTTTAATAGTAGGGTCCCATTTTGAAGGTTCAGAGTTCACTAAAACTTGATCAAGACGGTTACGAACATAACTATAATTTTCTTTCAAGTAAGATGCACTTGTCTCAAGAGTGTTTAATCTATTATAAATGCTAATAAGAGATGAATCAAAGTTATTAGCTGAACTATGTGATGCAACCAATTTCTTTATGGCATTAAAAGCTTGATCCCCATTGCAATGAAGGAAATCTCCTCCCACTACAACATCTAAGGCATATCTATAGCGAATCATAAGCCCAAAATAAAAGTTACTAAGGAGCAAACTTAGAGTCATTTGAGGTTCAGCTTTACGATAAGAATCAAAAATTCTAGACCAAGCATCTTTAAAACTCTCCTCATCCCCTTGTTTGAAAGTAAAAACTAGTTCCTCAGGTGAGGAAGTAACAGGTACAGAGCTAGACATGATAACCAAAACAAAGTAAATGCAAGTAACTAAATTTTTTGTGTTTTTGATATGGAGAACAAGACAGTAAATAAAGTAAAACTGGCAACTAATTTTTTTGTGTTTTGTTTTAGTGCAGCAAACAAAGTAGTAAATAAAATAAAGTAAAGCAAGACAAAAAAAGTAAAGAGATTGGAAGTGGAAACTCCCCTTGCAGCGTGTCTTGATCTCCCCGGCAACGGCGCCAGAAAACAGTCTTGATGCGCGTGAGACACACGTCCGTTGGGAACCCCAAGAGGAAGGTGTGATGTGCACAGAAGTAAGTTTTCCCTCAGAAAGAAACCAAGGTTTATCGAACCAGTAGGAGCCAAGAAGCACGTTGAAGGTTGTTGGTGGCGGAGTGTAGTGCGGCGCAACACCAGGGATTCCGGCGCCAACGTGGAACCTACACAACACAATCACAGTACTTTGCCCCAACGTAACAGTGAGGTTGTCAATCTCACCGGCTTGCTGTAAACAAAGGTTTAGATGTATAGTGTGGATTATGATGATTGTTTGCAAAGAACAGTGAAGAACAATTGCAGCAGTTTGTATTTCAGATGTAAAGAATAGGACCGGGGTCCACAGTTCACTAGTGGTGTCTCTCCCATAAGATAAACAAATGTTGGGTGAACGAATTACGAGTTGGGCAATTGACAAATAAAGAAGGCATAACAATGCACATACATATATCATGATGAGTACTATGAGATTTAATCGGGGCATTACGACAAAGTACATAGACCGCTATCCAAGCATGCATCTATGCCTAAAAAGTCCACTTTCGGGTTATCATCCGAACCCCTTCCGGTATTAAGTTGCAAGCAACGGACAATTGCATTAAGTATGGTGCGTAATGTAATCAACACAAATATCCTTAGACAAAGCATCGATGTTTTATCCCTAGTGGCAACGAGCACATCCACAACCTTAGAACTTTCTGTCACTGTCCCAGATTTAAGGGAGGCATGAACCCACTATCGAGTATAAATACTCCCTCTTGGAGTCACAAGTATCAACTTGGCCAGAGCCTCTACTAGCAACGGAGAGCATGCAAGAACATAAACAACATATATGATAAATTGATAATCAACTTGACATAGTATTCAATATTCATCGGATCCCAACAAACACAACATGTAGCATTACAAATAGATGATCTTGATCATGATAGGCAGCTCACAAGATCTAACATGATAGCACAATGAGGAGAAGACAACCATCTAGCTACTGCTATGGACCCATAGTCCAGGGGTGAACTACTCACACATCGATCCGTAGGCGATCATGGCGATGAAGAGACCTCCGGGAGATGATTCCCCTCTCCGGCAGGGTGCCGGAGGCGATCTCCTGAATCCCCCGAGATGGGATTGGCGGCGGCTGCGTCTCTGGAAGGTTTTCCGTATCGTGGCTCTCGGTATCGGGGGTTTCGCGACGAAGACTATATGTAGGCGGAAGGGTAGGTCGGGAGGCGTCACGAGGGGCCCACACAACAGGGCCGCGCGGCCGGGGCTTGGGCCGCGCCGCCTAGTGTGTGGCCACCTCGTGGCCCCACTTCGTTTCCTCTTCGGACTTCTGGAAGCTTCGTGGAAAAATAGGACCCTGGGCGTTGATTTCGTCCAATTCCGAGAATATTTCCTTACTAGGATTTCTGAAACCAAAAACAGCAGAAAACAACAACTGGCTCTTCGGCATCTCGTCAATAAGTTAGTGCCGGAAAATGCATAATAATGACATATAGTGTGTATAAAACATGTGAGTATCATCATAAAAGTAGCATGGAACATAAGAAATTATAGATACGTTTGGGACGTATCACTTATCATCCTCAAACTAGTGGGCAAGTAGAATTATCAAATAGAGAAATTAAATCTATCTTGCAAAAGACTGTTAATAACTCTAGGAAAAATTTGGCTAGTAAGTTGAAGGAAGCGTTGTGGGCTTATAGAACTGCTTATAAAAATCCTATTGGTATGTCTCCTTATAAAATGGTTTATGGAAAAGCTTGTCATTTACCTTTAGAACTAGAGCACAAAGCTTATTGGGCTGTAAGAGAACTTAATAAAGATCTTAAACTTGCCGGTAAGAAAAGGTTGCTACAATTGAGTTCTTTAGATGAGTGGAGAAGTGAAGCTTATGAAAATGCTAGACTTTTTAAGGAGAAAGTTAAGAAATGGCATGATAGAAGAATTATTAAAAGAGAATTTAATGTTGGAGATAAAGTCCTATTGTATCGGTCTCGTCTCAGATTTTTTGCAGTAAAATTACTCTCAAAATGGGAAGGACAATATGTCATTGTGGAGGTGTATCGTTCAGGGGCAATAAAAATTGGTTCTCTGAAAGGTGATGCCACACAAGTGGTGAATGGACAAAGACTCAAACATTATATTTCTGGAGATTCTTATAATGAAGATGTTGATGTTATTCGAGTGGTGACTCCGGAAACTTTCATCAAAGATCAAATTGATAGTTCTGCAGAGTTCGACTTCGAATAGGTAACAGTTTTGGTAGTAAAAAGTCCGCGTTTAACTTTCCGAACAATATTTTTGCTACTTTTAGAAAATATGAAAAATTATGAGATCGAATCGAAGTGGAGGAGATGCACGAGGGCGCGTCCTCACGTGGTGGCGCGGGCCCCACTCTGGCCGCGCCGCCATATGGGGACGGCTCCTCGGAGTCCCTCTCCCACTCAGGTTCGACCTGGTGCTTTCCTTCTATCGTGAAATTTTTTGCTATATAATCCCCCGGATCCCCCGAGGTCCGTATATAGTCTTCTCGTCGTGTTTCATTTCGAGCTATTTTCTGCCAGGATCTGTTTTTGATCTAGAAGCACCATGGTCTCCAACAACAAGGGCAAGGGGCCTTCGGAGGAAGATATTCAAGATCCCGAGTGGAAAGAGGTGGATGAGAGTGTCAAGGAAGAAGTGAAAAAGATGTTATCAATAAAAAGAGAGCGGCAAGTTTTTGGGAGTAAGCCAATCTTGGTGGGATCGGTTAACACTCGACGTTCTTTTTCTCATAATTTGCAGGGACCCTTACCACCTGCTCCTAGCCTCAACTCTTTCCCTGCTGTGGAGGAAGCTTTACGGGTTACCGATGAGTTTTGTGATCAATACCGTGTTGTGAGAAGGGAAGTGGAGATACTTCAGGAGGAGAATAACCGACTTCGCAGAATGCTAGAGTGGTTCCTCACTCCCATCAGGGTCATTCCACCATCACCACCGAAGGAGTAATTCGTCATTGGTATTGGCACCCCCTTGGCTTGTTCCAAGCTTGGGGGGAGTGCCGCGGTATCACATCATCACTATCTTTTACCTTTTTGCTATCAAGTAGTGTCATATCATGAGTAGGTAAGTTATCATATAAGATGGTTCGCAGTGTGGAAGTATCTCTCTTTTAGTTGGTTATCTATGTATCCCTTGGTGTGAGTTATCGTTATGGAATATTAATGAGAAGTTTTATCATTTACTTTTTGCACACCTTATTTTAGTTTGCAATTTTGTTATATGATTGATCTTGTTGATAGTATTGGTATCACTTTGGGAGCATCAAGTAAATCTATTTGGTTTTGGCAAACTTAGCATTGGTCAATAGCAACAATACTTTAAGGCTTAAGTAGAAAAGAGGGAAGTACATGTAGATACATTATTTCATTATCTTTCTTTTTTGTTAGCTAATGAGCTTAGTATTCTGAAGTTAAAATTGTTTGTGCTTACAAGGAAGATGCATGATTGTTTCTATCACATGTATATCTGTTTGTTTCCCTCAAATCTTATGCTTGCTAACCAACCTTGCTAGCCAAAGACCTGTACTGAGAGGGAATGCTTCTCGTGCATCCAAAGCCTTAAACCAAACCCCTGCCATTTGTGTCCACCATAACTACCTATTATGTGGTATTTAGCGCCACTCCAAGTAAATATTTCATGTGCTACCTTTAAACAATTCAAAAGTTATTATCTCTTATTTGTGTCAATGTTTTATAGATCACGAGGAAGCATGTGGTGTTTTATCTTTCAATCTTGTTGGGCAGACTTTCACCAATGGTCTAGTGGCATATACATCCGCTTATCCAATAATTTTGCAAAAGAGCTGGCAACGGGGTGCCCAACCCCAATTAATAACTTTCATTAATAATTCTCTTCACATGTTTTTCCCTGATTTATCAGTAAGCAACTTAATTTTGCAATAGACACTCCTCCATGGTATGTGAAATGTTGGAAGGCACCCGAGGATTCGGTTATCCATGGCTTGTGAAAGCAAAGGTTGGGAGGAGTGTCATCCATAAATAAAACTAAAGTACATGTGTAAACAAAGGAGAAGAGGGATGATCTACCTTGCTCGGTAGAGATAACGTCCTTCATGGGAGCCGCTCTTTGAAATTCTGTTTGACAAGGGGGTTAGAGTGCCCTACTACCATTCGTTGACAACAACAAACACCTCTCAAAACTTTATTTTTATGCTCTCTTTATGATTTCAAAACTTAAAAAGCTCTAGCACATGATTTAATCCCCGCTTCCTCTCGCGAAGGGCCTATCTTTTACTTTTATGTTGAGTCAGTAAACCTATTTCCCTCTATCTCAAGCAAGCAATTGAGTTGTTGTGATCCAACCATTTATATTGTGATATATTTAATCATGTCTTTTATTCTTCCTTGTTTAGTACAAATTTTATTTGAATGAATATGACTTTGAAGGTTATCAATGATTATGAGAAGATTGTTATGATTGAGCATGTAAGTTCTGCCATATAAGCTCTAATTTAAAGACCCTGCTCGAAAGATAAGTACAATCTTTTCATTGTTCTTTGACCAAGGACGAAGTTTGCCATCAGCAATTATGATTTCCTATGCACCTTTATTTGTGATTTCCCTTTACTTGTTTCAAGTTGAGTTATATGAGGAAGTTGTTTACTAGAATGTCTTGCGTGAATTAATAAATGTGATGCTTCTTGTCCGTATTTTATTTATCGACTCTTCACTCCATAAACATGTGGTCTTGTTTACTGAGTTCAGTTTCGCTTGGGGACAAGCGAGGTCTAAGCTTGGGCGGAGTTGATACGTCCATTTTGCATCACTATTTTATATCATAACTTACTGTTATTCATTGATATATTTCATATTTAGAGATGATACTTATGTTATTTCACCTATTTTGCATGTTTCTTGATTATTGGAGAATTACTCACCGGAGTTAGGATTCTGCTGGAAAAAGCGCCGTCAAGATACAATATTTCTGAAGATCAACAATTGACGGAAAATATATCGAAGCTCCTATTTTTTCAAATGACGGAGCCAGCCAAAAGGGGAGGCCGAGGAGGGCCGCCATGGGCCCTCCCCATAGGCCGGCGCGGCCACCAAGGCCGGCGCGCCGCCACGTGGGGAGGGGGCCCACGACCCCCTCGGCCATCGCCCTTTCGCGTATTTCATCGCCCAGAAACCCTAAGGTGCGGGGAGACATCGAGGATAGACACCGCCGCCTCCTCGAGGCGGAAAACACCAGAGAGAAAAGAGCTCTCCGGCAGGGCAGAAATCTGCCGGGGAAATTCCCTCCCGAAAGGGGCAAATCGTCGCCATCGTCACCGTCATCGAGCTGGACTTCATTGGGATCATCATCATCATCATCTCCACCACCGACACCGTCATCTCCACCGCTGCACCTCGTCTTCGCTGTAAAATCTAGGGTTGAATCTTGAGTATTTCATAGGGGAAACTCTCCCTGTGTTAATTACTCCTTATTATTGATGCTATTGAGTGAAACCGTTGAATCAAGGTTTATGTTCAGATTGTTATCCATCATCATATCACCTCTGATCATGTTCCATATGATGTCTTTTGAGTAGTTCGTTTAGTTCTTGAGGACATGGGTGAAGTCTAAATGTTAGTAGTGAACTATGTTGAGTAATATTTAATGGTTTGATATTTAAGTTGTGGTGTTATTCTTCTAGTGGTGTCATGTGAACGTCGACTACATGATACTTCACCTTTATGGGCCTAGGGGAATGCATCTTGTATTCGTTTGCTAATTGTGGGGTTGCCGGAGTGACAGCAAGCTAAACCCCTGTTAGTATATCGATGCATGAGGGATAGCAGAATCTCAGAGTTTAAGGTTGTGGTTAGATTTATCTTAATTACTTTCTTGTATTTGCGGATGCTTGCAAGGGGTTTAATCACAAGTATGTATTAGTCCTAGGAAGGGCGGTGCATTAGCATAGGTTCTGTTGGAGATATGCCCAAGAGGCAATAATAAAATGGTTATTATAATATATCTTTGTGTTTATGATAATGTTTACATACCATGCTATAATTGTATTAACCGAAACATTGATACATGTGTGTTATGTGAACAACAAGGAGTCCCTAGTAAGCCTCTTAACTAGCTTGTTGATTAATAGATGATTAGTTTCATAATCATGAACATTGGATGTTATTAATAACAAGATTATGTCATTATATGAATGATGTAATGGACACACCCAATTAAGCGTAGCATAAGATCACGTCATTAAGTTATTTGCTATAAGCTTTCGATACATAGTTACCTAGTCCTTTTGACCATGAGATCATGTAAATCATTTATACCGGAAAGGTACTTTGATTACATCAAACGCCACTGCGTAAATGGGTGGTTATAAAGGTGGGATTAAGTATCCGGAAAGTATGAGTTGAGGCATATGGATCAACAGTGGGATTTGTCCATCCCGATGACGGATAGATATACTCTGGGCCCTCTCGGTGGAATGTCGTCTAATTAGCTTGCAAGCATATGAATGGTTCATAAGAGACCACATACCACGGTACGAGTAAAGAGTACTTGTCATGAGACGAGGTTGAACAAGGTATAGAGATACCGATGATCAAACCTCGGACAAGTAAAATATCGCGTGACAAAGGGAATCGGTATCGTATGTGAATGGTTCATTCGATCACTAAAGTCATCGTTGAATATGTGGGAGCCATTATGGATCTCCAGATCCCGCTATTGGTTATTGGTCGGAGAGAGGTCTCAACCATGTCTACATAGTTCACGAACCGTAGGGTGACACACTTAAGGTTTGATGTCGTTTAAGTAGATATGGAATAAGGAATGGAGTTCGAAGTTTTGTTCGGAGTCTCGGATGGGATCCGGGACATCACGAGGAGGTCCGGAATGGTCCGGAGAATAAGATTCATATATAGGAAGTCATATTCCAAGTTTGGAAATGATCCGGTGCATTTATGGCAGGTTCTAGAAGGTTCTAGAAAAGTCCGGAAGAAATCACCATGGAAAGTGGAGTCCCGGAGGGACTCCACCTTGTATGGCCAGCCAACCCTAAAGGGGAGGAGTCCAAGGTGGACTCCCCAAGGGTGGCCGGCCAACCCCCAAGGAAGGGGTGGGAGTCCCACCTTGAGTGGGATTTCCCCCCTTGGGTAGGTTTTGTCCCTATGGAAGGTTTTGGTTTCGGGTCTTATTCGAAGACTTGGATACCAACACTTGGGGATTTCCACCTATATAATGAGGAGGAGAGGGAGGGGGCTGCCCACTCTTGGCCGCACCACCTAGGGCTGCCCATGGCCGGCGCCCTAGCCACCCCCTCTCCCAAACACTAGCCTCTCCTCCTCCACCACTTCTCCCGCATACGCATAGGCGAAGCCCTGCCGGAGTTCTCCACCACCACCGCCACCACGCCGTCGTGCTGTCGGGATTCCGAGGAGGATCTACTACTTCCGCTGCCCGCTGGAACGGGGAGAAGGACGTCGTCTTCATCAACACCGAACGTGTGACCGAGTACGGAGGTGCTGCCCGATTGTGGCACCGTCAAGATCTTCTACGCGCTTTTGAAAGCGGCAAGTGATCGTCTACCGCAACAACGAGAGCCTCCTCTTGTAGGCTTTGGAAATCTTCAAGGGTTAGTCTCGTTCATCCCCTCGTTGCTCCCATCTTCTAGATTGCATCTTGGCTTGGATTGCGTTCTCGCGGTAGGAAATTTTTTGTTTTCTATGCTATGAATCCCTACACTGGTATCAGAGCCGTGTCTATGCATAGATGGTTGCACGAGTAGAACACAATTGTTTTGTGGGCGTTGATGCTTTGTTGTCTTTAGTTCGAGTACTTTGCATCTTTGTGGCATGGTGGGATGAAGCGGCTCGGGCTAACTTTACATGACCGCGTTCATGAGACTTGCTCCACGTTCGACATGCAACTTGTATTGCATAAGTGGCTTTGCGGGTGTCTGTCTCTCCCACCATAGTGAAGATTCAATTTACTCTTTCTATTGACAACACTAGTATCACCGTTGTGGTTCATGTTCGTAGGTAGATTAGATCTTACTCGAAAACCCTAAACTACGTAAAATATGCAAACCAAATTAGAGACGTCTAACTTGTTTTTGCAGGGTTTGGTGATGTGATATGGCCATGATGTGATGATGAATATGTATGAGATGATCATTATTGTATTGTGGTAACCGGCAGGAGCCTTATGGTTGTCTTTAAATTTCATGTTGAGTAGTATTTCAAAGTAGTTGTAATAGTTGCTACATGAGGTGAACAACCATGAAGACGGCGCCATGGACCTTGACGCTACGCCGACGATGATGGAGATCATGCCCGTTGATGATGGAGATCATGTCCGTGCTTTGGAGATGAAGATCGAAGGCGCAAAGACTAAAGGGCCATATCATATCACATATGAGAATTGCATGTGATGTTAATCCTTTATGCATCTTATTTTGCTTAGAACGCGACGGTAGCATTATAAGATGATCCCTCACATTAATATCAAGATAATAAAGTGTTCTCCCCTCGTATGCACCGTTGATATAGTTCGTCGTTTCGAAGCATCTCGTGATGATCCGATGTGATAGACTCAACGTTCACATACAACGGGTGTAAGCCATGTTGCACACGCGGAATACTTGGGTTTGCTTGACGAGCCTAGCTTGTACAGACATGGCCTCGGGACAACGGAAACCGAAAGGTTGAACACGAGTCATATGGATGATATGATCAACATGTTGATGTTCACCATTGAAGCTACATCATCTCACGTGATGATCGGTTTTGGTGTAGTGGATTTGGATCGTGTACCACTTAACAACTATGAGGGATGTTGTATTAAGTGGGAGTTCATTAGTAATTAGATTAAAACATGAACTAATTATCATAAACATAGTCTGAGTAGTATTTTGAATTAATTTTGTAGTATTGGCATCCATTTTTCTACCAAGCGCTAGTCTTGTAATTGTGATAGAAATACTATTAAAATCTGACAAGAAACTTTACGGACTGGTACCGTATTGTTAAAGAATCAAGAAATGATTAAGTCCTATTGCAAACTTTTAGTAAACCTCACATTGTTGATTCAAAGAGCTATGGTTTCAATTAGTACCTAAAGTCATCTTGTCTCCGTGAAACTTGAAGTTCAAATATGTTTGAAAAGTAAGGAGCTGAAAATTTAGTTTTCAGAAATAAGCAAGGTATGAGATATATGTGATATCTAAGACCTTGTTGCAAGATGATAGAATATAATTTGGTGAGACTACATAAACTCATAAGTTTTATGGGAATGTATGAAGGTTGAAGACGCCAGGCGTCCCAATTCTCCTACTTTTGAGGCACTAACGATATTCGCATATCCATGAAGTGATCGTCCTTAGTATGCACCGTTGCTAAGACTCGTTGTTTCGAAGCATCTCGTGATGATCGGGTGTTATAGATTCTACGTGTGCATACAACGGGTGCAAGCCAGATTTGCACATGTGAATATCGAGGTTAAACTTTACGAGCCTAGCATGTACAGACATGGTCTCGGAAAAGTCGTCATGATATTGATGGATAAAATTATGAGTGAAATTGTTCATCATATTACAAAGTTATTAATAGTGAAATCTGAAACACTTGTCATATGATGATCAACTTCAAAGTAAGAACCTCAAGGTTATTGGTATTTGACCAACAAACCTAGAAGTTATTGAAGGTGAAGTATTTTCTGAGAATGAGGAAAGCTAAAAGAGAAACTACAAAAGATATTTTGGCAGAAAGATATACATGTTATGGATGTATTCCTTGTTTGGTCACATAATAAAATTCTTGGGTATTTGTACCATATTGGTTGGTATGAGATGTCATACAGTACAACGCAATACAAGAATACGATGGCCTAAGTGACTGATAAGGAATATGGTAGATAATGCACATCTGGAACATAATAAAGTGTTATTATGCTTGTCGTTGGCATTCTACCTAGCCCTTATAATTTATAATAAAGAACTTAATAATTGTTATTTTGCTCTGGTCAAATGAAAACAATGAGTTGTTCAAATTATGACATTACTCCATGTACAATGGATAAGTTATTATAAATCTTAATGGTGAAACACACATACATAACACTGACGCTAAAATGCCATAAGGCAAATGATTTGAATTCCACTTATTTGTGGAACCGCCATTTAGGTCATGTTAGAAAGGAACGCATGAAGGAACTCCATGCAAATGGATTTTTGGAGTCATTTGATTTTTAATCGTTTGGCGCTTGCAAATCTTTTCTAAAGAGAATGACTAAAATACCGTTCATAGGCCAAGAGTTGAACGGGAAACTAACTTAGTGAAAACATATATGATGATGTATGTAGTTCATCGGGCATAGTTGTGTGCGGGAGATTCTTCTACTTCATGAAAACTTCCAACAATGAATTGAGTATATATATATGGATATATTCGATAAGGAAGAAGTTTGAAACATTTGAATGGATTCAAATAAATTTCAGCATGAAGTGGAAATCATCGTAATAGAAAAGTCAAATATCTATGATTGGATCATAGTGGAAATATTTGAATTACGAGTTTTAGCGAACATCTAAGAGAGTTATGAAGTTGTTCTACAACTCACGTTTCTTGGAGTATCATAGTGATGTTGGAGTATCCGAGAGATGTATCCAAACCTTGTTGGATCAATGATGAGATAAAATATTGATGCCATTATATTTTTGTGGATTATGCTTTAGAGACTACCGCTTTTTCACTGAATAGATCATCATCATGATCCGTTGAAATGACACCATACGAGTTATGGCATGGGTATGAACCCTAATAGTCCTTTCTTAAATTTTGGTATGCATAGCATAAGGTGAACCAAAATCAGATGAATGTCTTTGTGGGTTATCCCAAAGAATTAATTGGGAATTCTTTCCACTATGGAGACAAAGACAAGAAGTGTTTGTCGATGTTTCTTACTTATTTCCAAGAAATTGTTTTTAGCGAAGTATTTGAGTGGGAGGACAATAGAACTTGATAAGGTTTATGAACCTAAGCATAATGATCAGAGTAGCGTAGCATCGGAATTAGTTCCGGAAGCGGCCATGACAATCATGGCTCCCATGTCTACAAAATGTTATAGTCATGGAGATCAAAGTACTTATTGAACCTTGTAGGTATGATTTACTTTGTGATCAAATAAATGATTTGTGAACAAAGGATTGTTTTTGAACAATGATAAACCAACTACAAACAAAGAAGTTATGATGGGCCCTGACTCCGTTAAAATGGCTATACGCCATGAAATCCAAAGATAGATGAATACTTTTTGAAAGTAAATGGATCTATAAAATTGATGAACTTGGATGGAATATCCTTAAATAAGCTCGACTTGTCGAAAAGTTGTTTACGACAAAGTTCAAAGAGTTGACTACGATAAGATTAGATCTTCCGTAGCAATGCTTATATTCTATGTGGATTATTCTAGTAATCGCTACATATTTCTTTCATGAGATATGATAGTAGGATGGCAAAATACATTACTTAACAGAAGTGTGTATTAAAGGTGTATACAAGATACAACCAATTGTTTTGCTAGTCCGTGGAATACTAGATAGGTATACGAACTTCAATTGGATGAAGTGAGTATCGCGGAGTTGGAATCTTCACCGGATGAAATAGTCAAAGAGTTTTGGATTTCATCGTAAACGATGAAGATGCTTGCATTTGCAAGAAATTAAGTGGGAGCGCTGAGACATATTTATAATACTTTATGTAGATGACATATATTTGGTTATAAATGATGTAATTATATACTTGATTATAAAAGGTTTCATTGAGAATTAACTTCAATGAAAGAATATGGACAGAAACATATTTAGTGTCAAGATCTATGAAGATAGATTGAAACACATAATAAGTTTAAGTCAAAGTACATAGAATGGATATTGAAGTAGTTCAATATAGAAATATTAAGAAGATGTTCTTTTCATGTGAAGTTTTAACAAGACTTGAGTGTATCTGACACTCAATGAGTAAAAACACATGAGTGATTTTAGATCACGAATAATATGTACAATATCAGATGTCCTATGCTCTAAATGGTTAGGAGCATATACCAGAATGATTCATGTAATGATCATTGGATAAACAGTAAAGAATATCCCTGAGTACTTTAGAAGAACCAAGGATATATAGTTTTGTATGAGTAATGACAAACAAATCACTGTAAGGTGTTGCACCGATATTAGTTTGGTCACATATAAAAATAAAATTTCAATCTCAAATTAGGCTAAGTGTTGTTTAAAAGGTAGCACAATAAGCTAGAATTTGTCTATGCTAGATTTAGATGAGTTCTAAATGTTGTGACGGATTGTACAAACGAAGGCAGAATATGTCATTGTTTTGACAATGACTGAGGATGTTAAGTCAAGAGGTTCTTTGAGAACTTGGTGTAGTTACGATAGTGTCAGAACTTTGAAACTATATTGTGTATGACAATATTAGTGACATATTTCAGACCGCGGAATTAAGGTTCCACCAGAAGACCAAACATATTTAATGCCGACTCCTTTAGAAAATAAGTGATGTGTTGAGACGCAAATGAATTGCAAAATACATACGTTTCTGAGCATGTCAGATCTGTTGACTAAAACTTCTCCCGTGAGCAAAACATGATAAAGCACCGGAAGGCCAAGGTGTTATATCTTTACATATATAACTAGATTATTGACTCTAGTGCAAGTGGGAGACTGTTGGAGATATGCCCAAGAGGCAATAATAAAATGGTTATTATAATATATCTTTGTGTTTATGATAATGTTTACATACCATGCTATAATTGTATTAACCGAAACATTGATACATGTGTGTTATGTGAACAACAAGGAGTCCCTAGTAAGCCCCTTGTATAACTAGCTTGTTGATTAATAGATGATCATAGTTTCATGATCATGAACATTGGATGTTATTAATAACAAGGTTATGTCATTATGTGAATGATGTAATGGACACCCAATTAAGCGTAGCATAAGATCACATCATTAAGTTATTTGCTATAAGCTTTCGATACATAGTTACCTAGTCCTTTTGACCATGAGATCATGTAAATCACGTATACCGGAAAGGTACTTTGATTACATCAAACGCCACTGCGTAAATGGGTGGTTATAAAGGTGGGATTAAGTATCCGGAAAGTATGAGTTGAGGCATATGGATCAACAGTGGGATTTGTCCATCCCGATGACGGATAGATATACTCTGGGCCCTCTCGGTGGAATGTCGTCTAAATAGCTTGCAAGCATATGAATGGTTCATAAGAGACCACATACCACGGTACGAGTAAAGAGTACTTGTCATGAGACGAGGTTGAACAAGGTATAGAGATACCGATGATCAAACCTCGGACAAGTAAAATATCGCGTGACAAAGGGAATCGGTATCGTATGTGAATGGTTCATTCGATCACTAAGTCATCGTTGAATATGTGGGAGCCATTATGGATCTCCGGATCCCGCTATTGGTTATTGGTCGGAGAGAGGTCTCAACCATGTCTACATAGTTCACGAACCGTAGGGTGACACACTTAAGGTTTGATGTCGTTTAAGTAGATATGGAATAAGGAATGGAGTTCGAAGTTTTGTTCGGAGTCTCGGATGGGATCCAGGACATCACGAGGAGGTCCGGAATGGTCCGGAGAATAAGATTCATATATAGGAAGTCATATTCCAAGTTTGGAAATGATCCGGTGCATTTATGGCAGGTTCTAGAAGGTTCTAGAAAAGTCCGGAAGAAATCACCATGGAAAGTGGAGTCCCGGAGGGACTCCACCTTGTATGGCCAGCCAACCCTAAAGGGGAGGAGTCCAAGGTGGACTCCCCAAGGGTGGCCGGCCAACCCCCCAAGGAAGGGGTGGGAGTCCCACCTTGAGTGGGATTTCCCCCCTTGGGTAGGTTTTGCCCCTATGGAAGGTTTTGGTTTCGGGTCTTATTCGAAGACTTGGATACCAACACTTGGGGATTTCCACCTATATAATGAGGAGGAGAGGGAGGGGGCTGCCCACTCTTGGCCGCACCACCTAGGGCTGCCCATGGCCGGCGCCCTAGCCACCCCCTCTCCCAAACCCTAGCCTCTCCTCCTCCACCACTTCTCCCGCATACGCTTAGGTGAAGCCCTGCCGGAGTTCTCCACCACCACCGCCACCATGCCGTCGTGCTGTCGGGATTTCGAGGAGGATCTACTACTTCCGCTGCCCGCTGGAACGGGGAGAAGGACGTCGTCTTCATCAACACCGAACGTGTGACCGAGTACGGAGGTGCTGCCCGATTGTGGCACCGTCAAGATCTTCTACGCGCTTTTGAAAGCGGCAAGTGATCGTCTACCGCAGCAACGAGAGCCTCCTCTTGTAGGCTTTGGAAATCTTCAAGGGTTAGTCTCGTTCATCCCCTCGTTGCTCCCATCTTCTAGATTGCATCTTGGCTTGGATTGCGTTCTCGCGGTAGGAAATTTTTTGTTTTCTATGCTACGAATCCCTACAGGTTCACCCACACAACACTTATCAAAACAATGAAGATTAATCAACTATATGAAGCGAAAGCACTAGACTAAATTCCCGTGTGTCCTCAAGAACGTTTGGTAATCATAAGAAAACAAACCGGCTTGTCCTTTGTGCTAAAAAGGATTGGGCCACTCGCTGCAATTATTACTCTCGCATTTTACTTACTTGTATTTTATTTATCTGCTATATCAAAACCTCCTGAAAACTTGTCTGTGAGCATTTACAGTGAATCCTTCATCGAAACTGCTTGTCAACACCTTCTGCTCCTCGTTGGGTTCGACACTCTTATTTATCGAAAGTACTACGATACACCCGCTATACTTGTGGGTCATCAAAGGTCAATGAGCACAACACACCGCTACCGGCGCACACCCTCTATTCGCGCCTCCTCATCATTGAGCAGCGCATTGACGCGCGCGCCGCTCCTCCGGCGATCACTCTGACCTCTCCGCGAATGCGGAGTCTAGAGGCGGGCCTTATGCCCCCTACGCTTCCCTGCACTGCCTCGGGCAAGTCGCCCCCGCTGGCTACGCCCAAGCCTGCCGCCCCCGCTTCACCAAGCTACTTGAGGGGTGGCCGCCTGCCCTGTGTCTGCTAGCTGTGTGGGTGTGAAGGCCACCTAGCCTCTAGGTGCCACTGCCGGTTCTATCCTAGCTTCCTCGGCACCGACAAAGATAGCAAGGACACCAGGAACAACGAGCGTCACGCAGCCATGACTGACAAGGGCCCACCACTGCATGGCCAACAAGGACACATGCTGTCCTACTCCGTTGACCCCACCGGTACATAGATATTGGGGCCATAGATCATGTGACAAGCGAGTTGGGAACCTTTCACACGCGTGACACGTATCACGGCTCTGACAATGTTCACACCGTCAATGGGGCAGGTATGCGCATCTCTCATATTGGTCAAACATCTCTTCTTACTAGACATGCTGCTAGAAATCTTCATCTTGGGGGTGTCCTTAGAGAGCTCCTACCGTGACATGAAATCTTCTTTCCGTTCCTAAACTCGCATATGATAATAATGTGTTTTGCCAGTTTCACACTTTTGATCTTTTTTATTAAGTATCGGGCCACGCGGGATGTTCTTCTTAGCGGGCGCATATGCCATGGTCTCTACCGCTTGTAGTTGACTGGTGTCTCTCTGGTTTTCAGTGGAGTTCACGTTTCATCGTCACAGTGGCATGCTCGTCTTGATCATCCTGCCACTCCTATCACTCGTCATGAGCTTCCTAGCATATATAGTAATAAAGATTTAGCAGTGTGTGATGCCAGCAAGGCAAGAGGCATCAGTTTGCGTTTTCTGTGTCTAGTCAAGAACTTAAAAATCCTCTAAAACTTGTGCTTTTAGATGTGTGGGGTCCTGCATAGACTTAGTCACTAGCCATACATATTATGTCAGTTTTATTGATACTTACGGTCGCTTTACTTGAAATTTTCTTATTATAAGCGCAAATTTAATGTATTTATTGTCTTTGTCCAATTTTAAAATCATGTTGAACACCTGCTCAAACGCAAAATTATTCATGTTCAGTTAGATTGGAGTGGCGAATACCGCAACCTCAACACTTGTTTTTGAACATTTTGGGATTGCCCATCGTTTAGCATATCCTCAGACATATTAGCAGAATGGCTCAGCTAAACGTAAGCATCGTCATCTCGTTGAGACTGGTCTTCTCTAATGGCACATGCATTTCTTCCGTTTAGATTCTGGAGTGATGCCTTCTCCACTGCATGTTTTTTTATCAACTGTGCTCCCACCCATGTTCTAGACATGAAGAGCTCCATTAAACTTCTCTTACATGAATTACTAGATTATACCTTCTTCAAAGAGTTTGGATGTCACTAGTGGAGACAGGGCCTTTTGTCTTGGCGTAATGGGACCGGGACTATACAAGCGGTAGCCTTTAGTCCCGGCCCTGTTCCCAGCCGAGATAAATGTCCCTCCACATGTCCGTGATGTAGGGTTTGGGCTGGAGAACCTTTAGTCCCGGCTCGTAATCCCAACCAGGACTAACTATTATTTTCAATAATTATGTTTTTCATTTTTCTAATTTCTTTTTTTGTTATTTTTCCCTAATCGTTTGACTTGTTACTCTCTCACTTGGACCATTTTTAATACAAATTACACTTAATATGTAGTCAAATTGTAGATTTGGTCATCACTTCTCGGTCGGTCACCCATCCGCACACTACTCCACCCTCAGCACGCTTAACTCCTCGGTTCTTTCCTGCTGTGCTCCCGCGAATGTGATTATACCTTGTTGTAAATACTACCATATCAATCCTATTAACTTTATACCACTGGATCACATTTTCTTAATTTATTATTAGAAAAACGTGAGGGATTTGAATATGAAATAATTATGTTTTCATTCATTTATTATTAGTATTATCATATAATATATGTATTATTCATATAATATGGCCAAATAATTAATATATTTAAATCTGTAAACCGCAATTGGACAAATAATATATGCTTAAATATTATAAAAATGTGAGGAATTTTAATATGAAATAATTATGTTTTTTTTCATTTTTTATTATTATCAAATAATATATGCATTATTCATATAATATGGCCAAATAATTAATATATTTAAATCTATAAACCGCAATTGGACAAAAAATGTATGATTTATTACTAGAAAAATGTGAGAAATTTGAATATGAAATAATTATTTTTTATTCATTTATTATTATTATTATCAAATAATATATGCATTATTCATATAATATGGCCAAATAATTAATATCTTTAAATCTGTATACCGCAATTGGACAAATAATATATGCTTTATTATAAGAAAAATGTGAGGAATTTGAATATGAAATAATTATGTTTTTATTCATTTTTATTACTATTATCAAATAATATATGCATTTTTCATATAATATGGCCAAATAATTAATACCTTTAAATCTGTAAACCGCATTTGGACAAATAATATATTCTTTATTATTAGAAAAATGTGAGAAATTTGAATATAAAATAATTATATTTTTATTCATTTATTATTATTATCAAATAATATATGCATTATTCATATAATGTGGCCAAATAATTAATATCTTTAAATCTGTAAAACACAATTGGACAAATAATATCCTTAAATCTGTAAACCGCAATTGGAACGACATCTTCTTCGGTTGCAGCGTGATGGTGGAGCGTCGGGTGCAGCGTGATGGTGATGGAGGTGGACGTGGAGGTGGCGGCATGCATAGATACAAGAAATTTGATTGTGATGGAGGTGGACGTGGAGAGGCATGAACTAATATAACTTAGGTATACAAGAAACATGCCCCAGGACCGAGTGACTGCAGAGATGTAAAATACACAAGAAATTATGTCGCTAGTTCATACACATAGTTCGATATATATTGAAAGACACATAGTTCCATATATATTGAACGACACATAGTTTGATATATATTGAAAGTCACATAGTTCGATATATATATTGAAGTTAAAAAGATTTATAAAAAGACACATAGTTCATACGCATAGTTCTTTAAATGTTGAGACGATCAATATGGCTATTGTAGCCAACTAGCTCCCAATAACTCCTAGCCATCTCGAAGCCCGGGCGATCGTCCAGAGTGGCATAGCGCACTTGCTCGTAGCTCAATGGAACATTGGCCCACCCAAATATCAGTTCATCTTCTTTTTCTTGCGTGGCGTCCTTCTTCTTGTATTTCTTCCTCTTCTTCTTCTCAAGATTTGTCCCAATGATAGAATTCGCCAGATCATATAGACTTGGAATGGGATTATTTGTGGTATTCGGGAGTATCTTCTGGAGGTCGAACGCAGAAGTAATATGAATACCGTAGGGACTCAGCATCTCCACATCCTTGCCGATAGCCGCGTCGCAGAATCTGATGGTCTCGTCCTGCACGAACTACTTGAGAACTTGTGGCACTTCATCAGAGAGTTGAAGGATGGCAGCGCGCTGATCACCCTCGCGAGGGTCGGTTAACTCGCAGTCCAAGCCGACGCACTTGATTGGTGCTTTGTCGAGATAGTCCCTCTTCACGGCGCGGATCCACTTCTCCAACCTTCTTGGACGGAGAGCGACCGTAACCTTGAAATAAGACATCCCTTCGGCCATGAGGTGGTATACCCGAGTTCGAGGAGCCGGGTCGCGCGCGAGGTTCTCCATTGAGTCCGAAACGTCGACGGAGAGGAGAGCTTTTTGCAATTGTGGAGGAGATGAGATGGAGAAGAATGTGTGTGGCAATGGTGGAGAAGATGTGAGCATATAAAGGAAAGGAAGACGAAGATGAACATGCCAGCCACCGGGTGATCAATTGCCGTGGCTGGCCGCTGACGCCGGTGGCTCAGATTCCCGTGGCTGCGCGGCGCGTGACGCTCGATTTCGACGAACCGTTTGACTTTAAGTCCCGGCGCTTGTCACCAGCTGGGACTAAAGGGGTATCGCAGACGCAGCGGGCCGCAAAACCCTTTAGTCCCGGTTTAAGATACAAACGGACGAAAATAGGTCCTAACGAACGGGAACCTATGCGTGCCGTACGATTGGGCGGATTCGGAGCGACGTGGCCAGTCCTTTGGTCCCGGGCCCCGCCTAGACCTGTTGGCCATGCATGCTTGGACGCCAAGGCGGCCTCGACGCGTACTCCATTGGCTCCCTTGTCACCAGCGTGGCCCACTTTGCTAGCGCTCTTGTTGTCTGCAACAGTCGGCGTCCCCGTCGCCCATGTCGCCGGAGCATGCGTCGCCCGTGTCACGGACAGCTCTACGCCGTCTCGTACTCCGTCACTGACGCGGCGCTCCTCTCCAGCTGGTGCTTCAACTTCGTCGTAGTCGGGCCCGTCTGCTCATGTGGTGTTGGGTCCTCATACTCACAGTCTAAGTGCATCTTTCGTCTCAAAGAACACACGGATGGTAGAGTTGCTTGGTATGCAGCTTGTATGTCGCATGCCCTCGCTGATCCGTCGGCAGAGCCACGCACGTTTTAAGCTGCTATGGGCATTCCTCGTTGGCCAGAGGCTATGGAAAGTGAATACGAAGCTCTTCTTCGCAATGAGCCGTGGACTGTTATTCCTCCTTCAGCTCTTGTGCTCTTTGCGTACTCTGACACTGATTGGGCTGGAAGTCCTCACGATCCACGGGGGATACCACGGCGGATATGATGTGTTCTTTGATTTAGTTCGATTGGTTGGAGCACTCATAAGCAGGCTACGATTTTTCGTAGTAGCACTGAAGTTGAGTACAAGGCTGCTGCTCATGCATTTGCTTCGTTAGTTGGGAATCTCCCAAGATCAACCTCCAGTTCTTTGGTGTGATAACATCGGCGGTACATAACTTTTAGCGAAGCTGGTATTCCACGCCCGAACAAAACACATCGAAGTTGGCTATCAGTCTGTAAGGGAACGTGTTGCACAGAAGTTACTAAAAATCAAGTTCATTTCTTCTAAAGATAAGCTTGTAGACATCTTCACCAAGCCGATGTCCTTGCCACAGTTTGAGGCTTGCCGGTGCAATCTTACCCTTCTTGATACTTCAAGACACGTTTTAGATTGAGGGAGGGTGTTAGTCATGTATATACGTTGTATTGTAGCTTAGTATATATTGTACCTTTGATATCCCTCTATAAATATATGACAAGAGACCCTAGAGGGTTGAGCCGGTTCCCTCAAACAATACATCTTACATACTCCCTCCATTCTAAAATAGTCTACATTCTAGACCCAAATTCGTTCTAAAACATGCTATATTTTAGCTTTTAGTCAACAACAACACTGCAAACGATGTGATTTTGCTCTTTTTATTAGAGGTTGTTATTTTTATTGTAGCTTGGATTGGTTGTTCACATATCTAAGTACTACTAATAAATGGAATACAATTTTTTTTCTAGAATGTAGACTAAATCAGAACGAGGGAGTATATGTTAATTTAAACTTTTTCGACTCTGATTAACTCCCTAGAAAAAAAATAGCAGCATTTATGATGCTAAATTAATGTTTCCTCCATCCCAGGGTTTAAGGCTTATTTTTTTAAAAAATTTAAACCAAGTGAGGTTTGACCAAACTTTTCGAAAAAAAATTCAACAAATATGAATTTTATAGATACCATATAAAAATATATTTTATTATATATCTAATAATATAGATTTCATATTTTGCATGTTATGATTTCTAAAAAGGAAAACCTACCGAATATTATGAACCACCTTTTTTGCCGGTGGATATGGATTGCCTGTTGGACACGCACGCATGCGCACTAGCTCGCACGCGAGAGTCAAAAGATGGTTGAAAAAGAAGACCGGCCGCAACCTTCAAACGGGCGACTGACCTTTCACGACTCGTTTTTCTCCATGATACTGACATTCGTATCGTCTCCCTATTTTGGAGGAGACCCCCACATGTGGTACCAAGCCGCAAGTATACTGAGCTGCTGCCACCATGCGTGCACGATATTTTCTTCCTCCTGACTGAGCTTGGCTTAATTTCCATGGCGCGTTCTCACGTCACATGTCCTCGGCGGCACGCACGCAGAACACGCACGCGTGCGCACCTCTGCATGCACGCGACCGCCCGACCGACCGACCGACCAAGGTCCCAGAAGCAAGGCGTGTCCTGCTAGCTTACCAGCGGCATGCATGTTCAGACGACCCCCAGGGATCAGCAGTGAGTCCAGCGAGGCGGCCGACAAGCACACGATCGAGTTTAGGGCACACGATCGTCTAACTGTACGTCGTTTGTGTCGTCTGATGGACACAAAAATAGTTATTTTTATTCCGGGATCTGTTTGCGTTTGGCTGCCTCGAGCGACCCGACGCAAATTTCTTTTCCTACTTGTTTTTTTATTTTTTTTATTTAAACATAGTTCCAGATATTACAAACAAATACATAATTGGAAACATGGTTTTACACAAACTAATACATCATTTGGAACATGGTTTACACATACTAATACTCTACATAGTTAAAATATTGCAAAATGAGGAAACCTAACTAGTGTTGGCTTCGCTACTTTCGTATGTTCGCTGCCAGGAAAGAACACCCTCATGCACTCTTAGTCACCCAAACTGGAAAAATCCAACTGATAATGATAGCCCTATTGGTCCTTTCGAGGACGAACATCCAGAAACCGCCACTAGCGGCTTCAATTGGCCCGTTGCCATATTCGCTACAAAAAAGAAGACTCTGGCTGTTCTAACAGTCGGTGTCCTAGCCGGACTCGCCGGTGTGGTAGTGCTTGCGGTAGGATGTGTCGTCGAACACATTGACGATCATCTCGCCGTCCCCCTTGTAGATGAAGGTGAGGTGGTAGCTGGGCTCGAGTGCGAGGCGAACTTATCCCACCCGGTGTGCAGGACTGCAGGTACATCTTGCCCTGCCAATCGAACAAGACATCAGCTCGACAGGCCACCGACAGAAGTTGCAGCTGGTCTCCCGTAGCTGCAACTGGGCCGGCTCGACACCATCGATGAACTCGGCGAACTTGTCCGGGAGTGGGGTCCTCGTAGATGCAGAGGAGGAACCCGAAGCAGCAGTCCTCCTGTGAAGATGATGACGGCACAGGCGACAACGATAGTGGGGCCGTAGCTGGTCCACCTCGGCGGCCTCGGTCGCCTCGCAGGCCACCTGGACCCGCCATGGACTTTCTCGCGGAGCTGGTTGCGTCGCAAGAAGAGCTAGGCAGCGCAACGATGGAGGTTGTGGCAGCTAGCGTTTGTGTGGGGAGTAGATGAGGAAGACGAGCGCACACCCTCTTTATATAGGTCGGAGGCAAGCGACAGGTGCGACACGCGTGACATCGCCACTATTGCGTTGCCAGAGGTGGGCGGCGGCCGCTCGGCAGGCGAGACATCACCATTAACGTGGGGCAGACTGCCGAAATGACGCAGCGGCGCTAGTCACTGGCGCGCCTGAGAAGACGCATCGAGCCTGTGTCGCTGCCAGGCGGGTCTGACGAAACGTCCGTCAGACGCGAGCGGATACTTTGCGTGTCCGCGCAACGTTCGCATCCGAGGCGCATATTTGGGCCAGGTTTGCGTCTCCGCGAACTGCCCGGTCACTATGAGTCGTCCCGCTGGAGCGGGGCCCAGACGCATTTTTCGACCGCGCAGACCGAAACGGTCGCTCAACGTCCGTTTACGTCGCCTCGTTGGAGATGCCCTTAGACAACTCATAGTGGGAGTAACTATGGTAGTAAGATGGACGTACATGCATTGCTAACTAGGCATTTTGATGACATGACATGACATTAAATAAAAAAAATGGTTATGGTAACTAGCTATGTTATCATAACATCACATTTTTTTTAAGATACAATAAATCTATAAACTAATTAATACACACTCATGCATGCATGATACTACACCTAAATTACTATGCACTATGAAGTTAGTAAGATGGACTAGTGTCATATGTATGACACTACTCTACTTCGTTCTAAAATAGTCTACATTCTAGTAAAATCGACTAGTAAAATAGACTACTACTAGTCTATGTATGTTACTCTCCACTGTAACTAATCATAAAAAATGCTCAGGAAAAGGTCTGCAACTCCAAATGGCTTATTTGCATGATGCCGCACTACGCCACTGCCTATCTCGGCGACGCGGGGCGTCATGCAAAGACCCCATTTTTTGAAATTTTCGCATATCCGATCTATTTTAAGATGAAGATTTTATATAGAAACATTTTTTATATCCATCTTCACCTTGTACTCACTAAAGAATCAACTCGGAGAGGAACCAATGCACATAGCTATTTTTTAATCGGACAATATTTTCGAAATATTGCCGGTAACCGGTTTTCTCGGTACACACCCAGTAGCGGAACCAAAACATTAATCTTGTGCAGTCAGTTTAAAGTTGAGTAGTCAAATACATATTTTATACTATTTTTTTTCATAATTTTGTGTATGATTTTTTTTTTTGCCTAAGTACCTATAAACAATGTAGTCAATTGACTACACTGCTATAGTGTGGCTCCGCCACTATACACGCCGGCCTATGAGAATACCGGCCGTTAGTTACCAATTTATTTTTATAATTTACTTGAATTTTGAGAATTTTTACAAAATCTAGATGGATGTCAAATTTTGTTTTATGAATTTAGATGATTTTCGAAAAGAAAAAATCGCAGGCGCTAATGTCGTTGCGCACCGTTTTTTTCCACAAGAAGGAATAAAAAAGCTTAGCTAGACACCATGATACCTAGCATGGGGCCCTAGCCCGGAGCGTCATGCAAAGACAACTGTTTTATTAAATTTTCTCGTATCCGATCTAGAAGTTTTAGAAAAAATGAATCATTTTTATCCATTTTCATACCGTGCACACTGAAGAATCAACTTAAATTGGAATTAGCCGGCCAGTAGCCAAATGGCCAGGGGCTCTGTACGTGTTCCTTGCAGCCATAACATGACACGTGGTGTCTCACCAACAGCAAATCATTAACAAATTAAAATGGTAGCTTTACTACTCTTTGATTCTGCCCTAGGAGAAACCATGCATGCAGGAGCAGGAGCAGGAGGCAGCTAGCAGCAACAGGGATATCTTTTCTTTTCCTCTCCCCGTATCTTCTGCGATTGTGCCCCCATGCATGCAAACTTTGATCTTTGAACTCGTCTCATCAGCTGAAACTGCTGCCATGGAGCACGCAAGTGCATAAACAGTACGTCTGTCTCTCCCATTAAGAGAAGAAGAAGATATAGCTGTTATACCATAAACAATATCTTTTCTTTTCTTTCATTTTCTTTTCTTTGCTTGTGAGACACAGTACATGTACACGTAGGTAGGTAAGGCTGGCTAGAGATGGCTGCATAATCCATGCAGGGCATGGACATCTCTGGCTTCACTGTGTGCGTGTGTGTGTGGTGATGCCGATGACTAGTTGCGCTTGCATGTTACGTCGTGGGCGCCCATGCGTGCGCGAACTAGTGGGGGCTAGCTAGGCCAGTTGAGAAACGCTGCTGGTCAGGTTCGGCCAAAGGTTCTCCATGAGGTTCAGATTCAGGTGTGTGTGGGTGTTCGGCTTGGGTCAGTCAAAGTACAAAGAATTATGCTGCTATCACAAGGAGTTCGGATTTTTGGTTCCAAAGTGAATTTTTTCGAGATCACTGGCCAGCTACATCAAAGGAAACTACAAATGGGTCCGATCTACATATACCTCTTTGTAATTAAAAATTCGAAATTCATATTTTGGTGCTTCAAAATATTATATAGACAATGATGTACGCTACAAACCTGCAAAAATTCTCCATATTCTAGGTAACACAAGAAAGATAAATGTGTAAATCTGATTATAGTGAATAGTGCATATTTCAACACTATAAAATTTGTCAGATTTTATTATTTTTATGTAGCCTAGAATATAGCATAAATAATTTTTCATATTGAAAGTTTGCACCATCTATAATTGTTATTAGCATTTTTTTACAAGTTCAAGTGTGATTTTTGAATTTTAATAGAGAATGGATTACATGCCACTCGGCTTCCCTTTGTTCACTCTCGCTATCCATTGCCAGCTTCCATCACCAACTTCCGCTACACCAGACAGTGAAATTCCTGATGGCCAGGAACTGTCATCAGCAAACGGTTTTTCAACGGTAGCCGTCCGAAATCACCCCTCGGGAATAAGATATGTGTCAGGAAAGAACCCCGTTGCTCATGGTAACCGGCGGGAAAAGTTGTTCCCGACGGATGTTCCCACGTCAAATCAGGGTGCAAATGAGAATGAACCAAAGTATTTTCTAGCTACAAACTGGGTGTGTAGGCACGGCTCGTCCGTGCGTGTGTGCATAGTTATATACTACGTATGGATCATGTACTCCCTTCAAACCTAAGAAAGTTGCTCATTTTTATCTAGATACGAATGTGTATATACAGATAATTTTAGTTATAGATACACGCGTAGATAGAAAAAGTTAAGTAAGTTTTTTTTAACGAATGGACTACCAAATATGGTGCTGCGAGAATAAGGATGTATGTGCGGGTTTGTACGTACGTACCTACGTATCCGTCGTGTTCGTTCCTTTTTCTGACGACAGGAATTGCTAGCGGATCCGTCGGTGTCAAGCAAAAGCTCGACACCTTCCTGATCTGAGTTAGCAACACGGATTAAATGGAAGGAATCTGGCGCGCGCGTGCGTGCTGGGTGGTCGGGCGGGGGGCGTGGCTCGTCTGCAGTTGTGTTGGTACTGTATCGGTACAGTAATGCATTTGATCAACCGTTCAATTACATCCAACGTCTCCTATTTCCAGCGAGACTTGATTGTCTTCTTCCTCTGGCGTATCAGGCCGCCGCGCCGCACTACTATCGCACGTCAGCGCGCGCAGCCGGCAACCGCTCGATCAGCAAGCTGCGACCTGCGTCATGTTGCCTGAGACGCTCGCCAGGGATCTAACAACAGGCGATAGTGGTAAGGCCTGTCATGGGAGAAGGACCGATCGATTTTCCGTGTTGGGCATGTTGCTGACGGCGCGTAGGATAGAAGCCTCCCTCCTCGCGTCGAACACCTCACGTGCCCCAAAGGCGCGCTTCCGCCCTAGCACAAACAGCTCTCTTGGTCCCTCCGTGGCTACTGTGCGTCTGCGCGGCGCTGAAGTGCTGAATGTTGACGTGTACAAGTAGATTGTCTTACCATTTCCATCAGTTCGGACTTTGGTTCAAGTGGCTAGTGCATGAAGCTTAACACTGAACATGATAGGACAAGCTAGTCGTGAGTCGACTCTCTACAGAAGGGACTGCGACCTGCGAGAATTGCAGCGGAACGGGGGAGCAGCGGGAGAATCAATACTCGATCTGTTGTGCCTTACTGCAGCTACAGTGTACGCATGTACTGCACCACGCCGAAGTGCCAATGCTCGGGGGTCGATCCGTTGAGTTGCTCGTCGTCGAACAACAATTACGACCGGTACGTCGTGGGAAAGTACCGGTGCGGGGTTCTCCAATTTGCTCATGTCATCGCTGAGCGCTGCCGGATGACTATCGCTCGTCGGAGCCCAGTTCATAGCGATTGTGGGCTCGTGTCTCACAGTGATGGCCTTGTTTTTTTAGATGCGTGATGACCTTGTTTGGTTCGACATGAAAGAACCAGGAAAGAAGATATCACAGAGAACATTTGAGACGGCCGTTGGATGTGATTGAACGGTAGATCAAATACATTACTGTACAGTACAGTAGTAACGCTACTGCAGACGAGCCACGCCCTCGGGCGGGGCGACAGGAACATGAACCCACGTCCGCGTACGTGATAAATTAAGCGGAGTACAAGGTATTTGCAGCCGGGCACTTGCATATATAATTGATTATACTTAAAACATTTGATTACATTTCCAGGTCGCCGAACATTGGTCAAGATCAATTGGACATAATATTTGGTTTTGATTTGGTCGTGGACCTGCTGTGGCCTGTGGGTGAGTCTCGGGTGAGAGATGGCAGCGTAGAGGGAGCACATTCTCGAGTTGATCGTCTCGGGTGAGAGATGACAGCTCTCCGGAATGAATGATTCCCTGGCCACGCTGATGTTGCCGCTGCCGCTGGGCTGTGTGGCGTGCGGCAGGGAATCTCTGGGGTCGAGATTCCGCGGCGAGTCCACTCCACGGCGGGAGAGGGACGCTGGCGCTCCTGCCGACACACACGCACGGCGGGCCGCGCGTACGGAGCCGGCTCACGTCGCGTCGCCAGTTGCCAGGTTGCGTGCGCCGTGCGGCCGGCCAGACGCACACGCATCGCACATAGCCGAGCGCTGGATCGCCGCCGCAGGTAGGGGTTGCTGGCTTGCTGCTGGTGTCTACTTCAGCAACCGCGGCGACCTGCGGCGAAGGAGAGAAAAAGCGCGCAGCGTTGGGCTGGCAAATGCAAAGCAAATCGATCGGCAGTCACGCGTTTCACACTTCGTCACCTCCTCCTTGGCCGCGTTGACGCGCATGCCGTGGGCCGACGACGGCCGGCGGAGGGTTCCGCACCCGTGATACGTGATCCGGCCGATTTCTACCACTTTATACCCACCCACGATTCGACGCTAGATGCGGCATCCGTCTGTTCCAGAGCCAGTGTGTGTGTAGTCGCGTCATGGCTATAGCTGCGGCTGGTACTAGTCCTTGGGATGCGACGGAACTGAGATACGGCTTATTTAGAGCACAAACATACCACGGAAAAAGGCCCCAAAATTGGATAATAATAACGAACTTTTGCAGTCTCGGTCCACAAAAAGCGTACATAACATACCTTCAAAACCATCTCAAAAACATAACGTACCCTCAAAATGGCCATGAATTTTTTTTCCAGAGCCCTCGATAAAAAACCTCCCGGTGCTCCAAATTTTAAGACAAACGGTTGCCATGTGTGAAACTTCAGCCCAGCCATCACCGGACCAACACCCGAGTTGTTCCGACTCCGACGAAATGCCCACCAATATGATTCCAAGCTAAATAAGGAGCTAAATCGTCAATATCGTGAGCATCTCCACGGAAGCTTCGTCCCCGACCAATATCCATGGAAGTCGGGAAGCGCGAGGGTGGCCGAGCGCTGGGCAAGGGAGAGGGGCACACTATCGGCCTTGGAGATTTCCACCATCCAGACATGGAAAATGAGGAGTAGAGCGATATAGGAGCATAAGGAAGCCAAGTCGGAAGAGGGGGAGGGTGCCACGGCCGTAGCCGGAGGAGGAGGGTGGGGCGCTCCACCGAGTGCTCTCGTTGGCGTCGTTCGCAAAGAGGAGGGCGGTATAGGAAAATAAGATGTGACCCGATGGTCCCCACGTAATAGACCAGGTGGATATAGTATTCACCAAAACAAGAACCAAGACATGGTTGGATGACCTCAGGTCCAGAAGAGTCCAACCCTAAATTTAACACTTTGGTATTTTATAAAAATGAAATGTTTTTTTGTGGGACGCAACGTTTCTATCGATTGCGAGATGTTTGTGGTGATTTTCCGCAGAATAAATTTCGGAAGTACTCATATAGATAGTGTTAGTACGTACATTAATAGATGTGAGTGTATGTACATCTATGTCGACTGTATATGATTACACTACCGCGGTTTGGGGTCACGGGTGCGCAGGCAGAGCCGGTGTGAGCAGAGGTACGGCGCCGTGGCGATAGGACCTACGCGACCCACCTGCCGACGTGTCGTACCAGTATCACCGATGGTAGCAAAAGCCATACGTACATACCGAGTACATTGCATCGGCAGGTCCAAGCAAACAGCATGTGCCGGTCGATGGCGACCATACAGCTCCAGCCCGTCCCGTTCAGGTACGTACGTTCACATATCGGGCCCAGATCGATTGAAGCCGCTGGCCGCGCGCTCCTGTTTCTTACAGCTTCCATGCACGTTATGCCTACAGTCCTTGGAGCTAGCCTAGGACTAGGAGAGCTTCTCGGTGATCGTACCGTTTTAGCCGGCGTCGCCAATGCCGTACCTACCAAGCTCTCGGCACATTGAACTCTCCCGGCACCGTCTCACAGACTCCGCCGAATCCTACGGCTAAGGGCATCTCCAGCGGGGCGATGCATATTTATGTCCGTTTACGTCGGGCACGGACATAAAAAACGTCCGCATGTCTGCATGCGTCTGCCTGAGGAGAGAGAGGGAAAGATTCTGTTTGTGTGGCTAGAAATAAGCGCATGCGTGATTAAAGGAGGAGAGAGAGGGCTGCATGCAGCCCAACCGGACACAAACGGACGCGCGGACGCGTCCGCAGAGACGCATTCCTGGCGCATATTTGGTCCACGTTTGCGTCAGGACGGACAGTGCGGACGTTTTGCGTCGCGTCGCTGGAGGGCGTTTTTTGTCCGCGCAGACGCAAACGGAGGAAAAACGTCCGTTTGCGTCGCCCCGCTGGAGATGCCCTAACGGCATCGTCGATCCATTTAAAAAAAAATCAGTTTAAAACTTTAAATCGATCTTTTAAACATAAAATTGGCTGTTTTTCTCCCATTGTTTGCTTTGTTCCGCTCCTGACTCCAAATTTTAGCGCTAGGGTTTAATTTTTTTTCTTTTATTTGTTTCCCGTGTAAATTAAGTTTAAATGAATGAAAACAATAAAAATTTCACTCGCATTTAGTTTTTCTTTAAGTTAAATTAGTTTAGTTTCGTCGGTCAATGTACCAACATGACCATCACATGACTCACGGAGATCGTCGGTTTGGGCCACCCTGCTAGAGATGGTCTAACCCAGTCATGTCCTCCAAAGCGGTCTTCAAAGCTTTTTGCGGTGTGCTGGACATAGAACTGGTTTCATTGTGCGCCCCAAAGGGTCTTTCCGCCCGGTGCGGCCCAATACGGTGTTCAGTGCCCCGAGACCATCCCCGCTCCACAGAGGACGGCGCGGGCGCGCTAGACAGAGGGAGGAAACACGGCGCGAGTGGCGGGTCCGACGCATCATTGACTCACACCAAAGTGCTGCAGCTTTGCCTTAATGGTGATGGAGGGGCAGACGAGACGTCACGTCGACACTGCGCCTCCTCCACGCGTTGCCGCTGTTTGCACCTCACCGCTAGCTCCCGCGCTTTCTTCCCGCTGCTTCTCACCTCTTCCCGCGCTTTCTTCCCCGCCTCTTCTCGCGTCGCCACCGCTTATAATAGACCAGCTCCGCTCAATGGACATCAGAGCGTCCGGAATCCCTTTATCCACCGCCAAACATGCCTCGTCGCATGCCTACCACCTACTCAATGTTTATCCGTACCGGCGTCGCCAGCTGCCTCCACCACAGTCTCCACCTACACCTCCATCTCCACCACCACTGCCATCTCCACCTCCACCTGTCGGCACCCCTGTGTACGACGAGAGCGTAGAGTACGACGTAGACCCAGAGCTGGCGAACAACGAGGAATGGGAGGCGGCGGCGCAAGTGGCCGCCATATATGCGTTTGTCGCGCACAAGCAGCGGAGGCCGCAGCAGAAGAGTCACGTCTCCATGCGTAGAAGGTGGAGGACAAGCAGCAGCATGTGGAGGAGTTGCAGCAACGGACGCAGAGGCAGGAGATCGAGCATCGGCAGCGGTGGGAGGAGCTGGAGCAGCAGCTGCGGCAGGAGGCGGCGGCCGTGGATTTTGTGGCCCGGGAGGCGGACGAGGACGTCCTCAACTGGGCCGACGACGGGCCAGACCTAGAAAAACATGCAGCACAACATAAGGCGATCATCGAGTCCTTCGAGTCACTAAAGAAGCTGCAGGACGACGTCCATGCCCGCGAGAAGGGCAACAATGAGCGGGGGCGGCGCGTCGTCGACCTCTCCATCCAACGGGCACTGGTTGAGGAGGCAGGCCGCATGTTCTTCGCGGAGGAGCGGCAACAGCTCCTCGAGGACGCGGCGAAACGACGTGCTCTCCTCACGGGGCTCCAGAGGGAGAGGCGGCGCGCAACAAAGAAGCAACAGGGGAAGAGAGGTGACGACCGGGCGGGACCGTTGAACGCACCGTCGGGCGGACAGTAGGCTAGGGTTTAGATGAACCTAGCCGTTTTCATTCAAACTTATAAAATATAATCAAATTTAAATAAAATATTTATTTTCGTGCATTTCTATTATTTTGGGGCCTCTAAATTTCGACGCGACACGGGAGAGACGCGCTTAAGCGTGGTACCACTCCAATACGTTCTCCAAAGGGTTGATCCGGCACGGTCAGAGAAACTGTGACCCAAACCAGACGCGTTGGACCGTCTGGATATGGCCGTTTGGGTGACCGCGCAGACACGCAGATACACGGACCTGGCCAACAGTCCGTTTGGGTCGCTGATGGCGTGTAACTCACACGTTCGTTGGGAACCCCAAGAGGAAGGTATGATGCGCACAGCAGCAAGTTTTCCCTCAGAAAGAAACCAAGGTTTATCGAACCAGGAGGAGCCAAGAAGCACGTTGAAGGTTGATGGCGGCGGGATGTAGTGCGGCGCAACACCGGAGATTCCGGCGCCAACGTGGAACCTGCACAACACAACCAAAGTACTTTGCCCCAACGAAACGGTGAGATTGTCAATCTCACCGGCTTGCTGTAACAAAGGATTAACCGTATTGTGTGGAAGATGATTGTTTGCAAGAAAACGAGTAAAACAAGTATTGCAGCAGATTTGTATTTCGAGTATAAAAGAATGGACCGGGGTCCACAGTTCACTAGAGGTGTCTCTCCCATAAGATAAAAGCATGTTGGGTGAACAAATTACGGTCGGGCAATTGACAAATAGAGAGGGCATAACAATGCACATACATGTCATGATAAGTATAGTGAGATTTAATTGGGCATTACGACAAAGTACATAGACCGCCATCCGGCATGCATCTATGCCTAAAAAGTCCACCTTCGAGGTTATCATCCGAACCCCTTCCGGTATTAAGTTGCTAACAACGAGACAATTGCATTAAGTATGGTGCGTAATGTAATCAACAACTACATCCTCGGACATAGCATCAATGTTTTATCCCTAGTGGCAACAAGCACATCCACAACCTTAGAACTTTCTCGTCATTGTCCCGGATATCAATGGAGGCATGAACCCACTATCGAGCATAAATACTCCCTCTTGGAGTTAAGAGCAAAAACTTGGCCGAGCCTCTACTAATAACGGAGAGCATGCAAGATCATAAACAACACATAGGTAATAACTTGATAATTAACATAACATAGTATTCTCTATCCATCGGATCCCGACAAACACAACATATAGCATTACGGATAGATGATCTTGATCATGTTAGGCAGCTCACAAGATCCAACAATGAAGCACAATGAGGAGAAGACAACCATCTAGCTACTGCTATGGACCCATAGTCCAGGGGTGAACTACTCACTCATCACTCCGGAGGCGACCATGGCGGTGTAGAGTCCTCCGGGAGATGAATCCCCTCTCCGGCGAGGGTGCCGGAGGAGATCTCCGGAATCCCCCGAGATGGGATTGGCGGCGGCGGCGTCTCGGTAAGGTTTTCCGTATCGTGGCTCTCGGTGCGGGGGTTTCGCGACGGAAGCTATTTGTAGGCGGAAGGGCGGGTCAAGAGGCGGCACGAGGGGCCCACGCCACAGGTCGGCGCGGCCGGGGCACGGGCCGCGCCGCCCGGCGTGTCGCCACCTCGTGGCCCCACTTCGACTCTCCTTCGGTCTTCCGGAAGCTTCGTGGCAAAATAGGACCCTCGGCGTTGATTTCGTCCAATTCCGAGAATATTTCGTTACTAGGATTTACGAAACCAAAAACAGCAGAAAACGACAATTGGCTCTTCGGCATCTTGTTAATAGGTTAGTTCCGGAAAATGCACGAATATGACATAAAGTGTGCATAAAACATGTAGATATCATCAATAATGTGGCATGGAACATAAGAAATTATCGATACGTCGGAGACGTATCAGCATCCCCAAGCTTAGTTACGCTCGTCCCGAGCAGGTAAAACGATAACAAAGATAATTTCTGAAGTGACATGCCATCATAACCTTGATCATACTATTTGTAAACATATGTAATGAATGCAGCGATCAAAACAATGGTAATGACATGAGTAAACAAGTGAATCATAAAGCAAAGACTTTTCATGAATAGTACTTCAAGACAAGCATCAATAAGCCTTGCATAAGAGTTAACTCATAAAGCAATAAATCAAAGTAAAGGTATTGAAGCAACGCAAAGAAAGATTAAGTTTCAGCGGTTGCTTTCAACTTGTAACATGTATATCTCATGGATAATTGTCAACATAGAGTAATATAACAAGTGCAATATGCAAGTATGTAGGAATCAATGCACAGTTCACACAAGTGTTTGCTTCTTGAGGTGGAGAGAGATAGGTGAACTGACTCAACATAAAAGTAAAAGAATGGTCCTTCAAAGAGGAAAGCATCGATTGCTATATTTGTGCTAGAGCTTTTATTTTGAAAACATGAAACAATTTTGTCAACGGTAGTAATAAAGCATATGAGTTATGTAAATTATATCTTACAAGTTGCAAGCCTCATGCATAGTGTACTAATAGTGCCCGCACCTTGTCCTAATTAGCTTGGACTACCGGATCATCGCAATACACATGTTTTAACCAAGTGTCACAATGGGGTACCTCCATGCCGCCTGTACAAAGGTCTAAGGAGAAAGCTCGCATTTGGATTTCTCGCTTTTGATTATTCTCAACTTAGACATCCATACCGGGACAACATGGACAACGAGATAATGGACTCCTCTTTAATGCATAAGCATGTAGCAACAATTATTATTCTCATATGAGATTGAGGATATATGTCCAAAACTGAAACTTCCACCATGATTCATGGTTTTAGTTAGCGGCCCAATGTTCTTCTCTAACAATATGCATGCTCCAACCATTAAGGTGGTAGATCTCTCTTACTTCAGACAAGACGGACATGCATAGCAACTCACATGATATTCAACAAAGAATAGTTGATGGCGTCCCCAGAAACATGGTTATCGCACAACAAGCAACTTAATAAGAGATAAAGTGCATAAGTACATATTCAATACCACAATTGTTTTTAAGCTATTTGTCCCATGAGCTATATATTGCAAAGACGGATGATGGAATTTTAAAGGTAGCACTCAAGCAATTTACTTTGGAATGGCGGAGAAATACCATGTAGTAGGTAGGTATGGTGGACACAAATGGCATAGTGGTTGGCTCAAGTATTTTGGATGCATGAGAAGTATTCCCTCTCGATACAAGGTTTAGGCTAGCAAGGTTATTTGAAACAAACACAAGGATGAACGGTGCAGCAAAACTCACATAAAAGACATATTGTAAACATTATAAGACTCTACACCGTCTTCCTTGTTGTTCAAAACTCAATACTAGATATTATCTAGACTCTAGAGAAACCAAATATGCAAACCAAATTAGCAAGCTCTAAGTGTTTCTTCATTAATGGGTGCAAAGTATATGATGCAAGAGCTTAAACATGAGCACAACAATTGCCAAGTATCAAATTATCCAAGACATTTTAGAATTACTACATGTAGCATTTTCCAATTCCAACCATATAACAATTTAACGAAGAAGAAACTTCGCCAAGAATACTATGAGTAAAGCCTAAGGACATACTTGTCCATATGCTACAGCGGAGCGTGTCTCTCTCCCATACAGTGAATGCTAGGATCCATTTTATTCAAACAAAACAAAAACAAAAACAAACCGACGCTCCAAGCAAAGTGCATAAGATGTGACGGAATAAAAATATAGTTTCAGGGGAGGAACCTGATAATGTTGTCGATGAAGAAGGGGATGCCTTGGGCATCCCCAAGCTTAGACGCTTGAGTCTTCTTAGAATATGCAGGGGTAAACCACCGGGGCATCCCCAAGCTTACAGCTTTCACTCTCCTTGATCATATCGTATCATACTCCTCTCTTGATCCTTGAAAACTTCCTCCACACCAAACTCGAAACAACTCATTAGAGGGTTAGTGCACAATAAAAATTAACATGTTCAGAGGTGACACAATCATTCTTAACACTTCTGGACATTGCATAAAGCTACTGGACATTAATGGATCAAAGAAATTCATCCAACATAGCAAAAGAGGCAATGCGAAATAAAAGGCAGAATCTGTCAAAACAGAACAGTTCGTAAAGACGAATTTTAAAATGGCACCAGACTTGCTCAAATGAAAATGCCCAAATTGAATGAAAGTTGCGTACATATCTGAGGATCACTCCCGTAAATTGGCTTAATTTTCTGAGTTACCTACAGAGAATTAGACCCAGATTCGTGACAGCAAAGAAATCTGTTTCTGCGCAGTAATCCAAATCTAGTATTACTTTACTATCAAAGACTTTACTTGGCACAACAAAACATAAAACTAAGATAAGGAGAGGTTGCTACAGTAGTAAACAACTTCCAAGACTCAAATATAAAACAAAAATACTGTAGTAAAAACATGGGTTGTCTCCCATAAGCGCTTTTCTTTAACGCCTTTCAGATAGGCGCAGAAAGTGTATATCAAGTATTATCGAGAGATGAAGCATCAACATCATAATTTGTTCTAATAATAGAATCATAAGGTAACTTCATTCTCTTTCTAGGGAAGTGTTCCATACCTTTCTTGAGAGGAAATTGATATTTAATATTACCTTCCTTCATATCAATAGTAGCACCAACGGTTCGAAGAAAAGGTCTTCCCAATATAATGGGGCAAGATGCATTGCATTCAATATCCAAGACAACAAAATCAACGGGGACAAGGTTATTGTTAACCATAATATGAACATTATCAACTCTCCCCAAAGGTTTCTTTTTAGAATTATCAGCGAAATTAACATCCAAATAACAATTTTTCAATGGTGGCAAGTCAAGCATATCATAGACTTTTTTAGGCATAACAGAAATACTTGCACCAAGATCACATAAAGCATTACAATCAAAATCATTGACCCTCATTTTAATGATGGGCTCCCAACCATCTTCTAGCTTTCTAGGAATAGAAGTTTCAAGTTTTAGTTTCTCTTCTCTAGCTTTTATGAGAGCATTTGTAATATGTTTTGTGAAAGCCAAGTTTACAGCGCTAGCATTGGGACTCTTAGCAAGTTTTTGTAAGAACTTTATAACTTCAGAGATATGGCAATCATCAAAATCTAAATCATTACAATCTAAAGCAATGGGATTATCATCCCCAAGGTTGGAAAAAATTTCAGCAGTTTTATCACAAGCGGTTTCAGCAGTTTTAGCAGTTTCAGGTAATTTTGCGCGCTTTGCACTAGGAGTAGAAACATTGCCAACACCAATTATTTTACCATTGATAGTAGGAGGTGCAGCAACATGTGAATCATTAGCATTGCTAGTGGTGGTAATAGTCCAAACTTTAGCTACATTTTTCTCTTTAGCTAGTTTTTCATTTTCTTCTCTATCCCACCTAGCACGCAATTCAGCCATTAATCTTATATTCTCATTAATTCTAACTTGGATGGTATTTGCTGTAGTAACAATTTTATTTTCAATATCCATATTAGGCATAACTTTCGATTTTAAAAGATCAACATCAGAGGCAAGTCTATCAACTCTAGAAGCAAGAATATCAATTTTATCAAGCTTTTCCTCAACAGATTTGTTAAAAGCAGTTTGTGTACTAATAAATTCTTTAAGCATAGCTTCAAGACCAGAGGGTGTGTTCCTATTATTGTTGTAAGAATTCCCATAAGAATTAGCATAACCGTTACCATTATTATAAGGATATGGCCTATAGTTATTACTAGAATTGTTCCGATAAGCATTGTTGTTGAAATTACTATTTTTAATGAAGTTTACATCAACATGTTCTTCTTGGGCAACCAATGAAGCTAACAGAACATTATTAGGATCAACATTAGTCCTATCATTCACAAGCATAGACATAATAGCATCAATCTTATCACTCAAGGAAGAGGATTCTTCGACAGAATTTACCTTCTTACCTTGTGGAGCTCTTTCCATGTGCCATTCAGAGTAATTAATCATCATATTATCAAGGAGCTTTGTAGCCGCCCCCAAAGTGATGGACATAAAGGTACCTCCAGCAGCTGAATCCAATAAATTCCGCGAAGAAAAATTTAGTCCTGCATAAAAGGTTTGGATGATCATCCAAGTAGTCAGTCCATGGGTTGGGCAATTTTTAACCAAAGATTTCATTCTTTCCCAAGCTTGAGCAACATGTTCATTATCCAATTGTTTAAAATTCATTATGCTACTTCTCAAAGATATAATTTTAGCGAGGGGATAATATCTACCAATAAAAGCATCCTTGCATTTAGTCCATGAATCAATACTATTCTTAGGCAGAGATAGCAACCAATCTTTAGCTCTTCCTCTTAATGAGAAAGGAAACAATTTCAATTTAATAATATCACCATCTACATCCTTATACTTTTGCATTTCACATAGTTCAACAAAATTATTAAGATGGGCAGCGAGCATCATCGGAACTAACACCGAGAAAATTGCTCTCTCATGACAAGATTCAGTAAAGCAGGTTTAATTTCAAAGAATTCTGCTGTAGTAGCAGGTGGAGCAATAGGTGTGCATAGGAAATCATTATTATTTGTGGTTGTGAAGTTACACAACTTAGTGTTTTCAGGGGTGTTCATTTTAGCAGTAGTAAATAAAACAAACTAGATAAAGTAAATGCAAGTAACTAATTTTTTTGTGTTTTTGATATAGAGAGCAAGACAGTAAATAAAGTAAAGCTAGCAACTAATTTTTTTGTGTTTTGTTATAATGCAGCAAACAAAGTAGTAAATAAAATAAAGCAAGACAAAAACAAAGTAAAGAGATTGGATTGTGGAGACTCCCCTTGCAGCGTGTCTTGATCTCCCCGGCAACGGCGCCAGAAAATATGCTTGATGGCGTGTAACTCACACGTTCGTTGGGAACCCCAAGAGAAAGGTATGATGCGCACAGCAGCAAGTTTTCCCTCAGAAAGAAACCAAGGTTTATCGAACCAGGAGGAGCCAAGAAGCACGTTGAAGGTTGATGGCGGCGGGATGTAGTGCGGCGCAACACCGGAGATTCCGGCGCCAACGTGGAACCTGCACAACACAACCAAAGTACTTTGCCCCAACGAAACAGTGAGGTTGTCAATCTCACCGGCTTGCTGTAACAAAGGATTAACCGTATTGTGTGGAAGATGATTGTTTGCAAGAAAACGAGTAAAACAAGTATTGCAGCAGATTTGTATTTCAGGTATAAAAGAATGGACCGGGGTCCACGGTTCACTAGAGGTGTCTCTCCCATAAGATAAAAGCATGTTGGGTGAACAAATTACGGTCGGGCAATTGACAAATAGAGAGGGCATAACAATGCACATACATGTCATGATAAGTATAGTGAGATTTAATTGGGCATTACGACAAAGTACATAGACCGCCATCCAAGCATGCATCTATGCCTAAAAAGTCCACCTTCGAGGTTATCATCCGAACCCCTTCCGGTATTAAGTTGCTAACAACGAGACAATTGCATTAAGTATGGTGCGTAATGTAATCAACAACTACATCCTCGGACATAGCATCAATGTTTTATCCCTAGTGGCAACAGCACATCCACAACCTTAGAACTTTCTCGTCACTCGTCCCGGATATCAATGGAGGCATGAACCCACTATCGAGCATAAATACTCCCTCTTGGAGTTAAGAGCAAAAACTTGGCCGAGCCTCTACTAATAACGGAGAGCATGCAAGATCATAAACAACACATAGGTAATAACTTGATAATTAACATAACATAGTATTCTCTATCCATCGGATCCCGACAAACACAACATATAGCATTACGGATAGATGATCTTGATCATGTTAGGCAGCTCACAAGATCCAACAATGAAGCACAATGAGGAGAAGACAACCATCTAGCTACCGCTATGGACCCATAGTCCAGGGGTGAACTACTCACTCATCACTCCGGAGGCGACCATGGTGGTGTAGAGTCCTCCGGGAGATGAATCCCCTCTCCGGCAGGGTGCCGGAGGAGATCTCCGGAATCCCCCGAGATGGGATTGGCGGCGGCGGCGTCTCAGTAAGGTTTTCCGTATCGTGGCTCTCGGTACTGGGGGTTTCGCGACGGAGGCTATTTGTAGGCGGAAGGGCAGGTCAAGAGGCGGCACGAGGGGCCCACGCCACAGGTCGGCGCGGCCAGGGCCCGGGCCGCGCCGCCCGGCGTGTCGCCACCTCGTGGCCCCACTTCGACTCTCCTTCGGTCTTCCGGAAGCTTCGTGACAAAATAGGACCCTGGGCGTTGATTTCGTCCAATTCCGAGAATATTTTGTTACTAGGATTTCTGAAACCAAAAACAGCATAAAACAGCAATTGGCTCTTCGGCATCTTGTTAATAGGTTAGTTTCAGAAAATGCACGAATATGACATAAAGTGTGCATAAAACATGTAGATATCATCAATAATGTGGCATGGAACATAAGAAATTATCGATACGTCGGAGACGTATCAGTCGCGCGGTGCGCCCAACGCGCGGACGCTGCGCAAAACAAAAAAGAACACAAAAACAAGTAAATTCAAACTAAGTTCATTAAACTTATGCCCTATTTTGGAAAAATTTACACAAAAGAAAACCTTATATGGGCTTTAACTAAAAAAAGGTAAACCCTAAGCTAGGGTTTGGGACGCGGTGTACGCCTGCGCGCCGCCTAGTCCCAGTAGTACTCGTCGTCATCATCGCCGCCGATGACGACGACGCCCCTCGCCGATACCGCCATCGTGCGAGGCTCCGCGCAAGGTCTCGTCATCGCTGAGCGCGAGGCGAAGAAGGTGTGTCGGCGCACATTGTGCTCCACCTCGAACTAAAGGTCCAAGTAGGGACTCTTTTCGTCGTAGGCGGGGTCCTCCCGGAGGTACGCCAGGAGCTGCGCACGACACCGCTGGATCTCCGCCAGGCAGGCAGCCGGTGGCCTGGATCGGTGGCACCGGAACCCATCTGGGCTCAGGTGCTAGTCGTGGGGGAGGTGCACGTCGCTCCATGGCATTGGGGCACCGTCCCCCCCCCCCAGAAGATCTGTTGCACCGCCATGGTGACGTAGATCCGATCCCGCAGCGGTGCCATCGCGAATGTCGCTGGTGCGACTTACCGGCTGCTGCCGGCCTCGTGATTGTTGGCGCTCGGCTTGAACGCGCGCTTCGGGGCCATGGCGGCGGAAGCTCGACCACGTGTGTGGGGAGTGGGAGTGGGGACTGTGGTGGATAGGGACAACCACCTCCGAGTCCACATTAAATAGACGCGTGGGCGCTGATAGCTGGGCCCTGGAATGCGGGCAGGCGGACGCCGTGTGCCATCCGCGACCACGCAAACCTGGCCCAGATCTGGGCCAGCTTTGCGTCGTCCCGAACGCCGCGTCATCCATTTTTGGGATGCGTCGCAGTGTTGGACCGCGTTTTTATCCGGCGCGACCCATCCGAACGCACGGACGCGGGATGGGTCGCCGCATTTGAGATGGCATGAGGGCAACTCCAATGGCCGGGGTGACCCAACTCGGCGACTGGTTACGTCCATTTACGTCGACACAGTTTTCTGGTTCCAGACGTATTTTTCGATCAAACGGATGCAAACGGTAGGTCACCATCCGTTTAGGTCGCCCCCCTGTAGATGACCTGAGGATAGTTATTTTAGATCAGGGCAAGGTGAAGATGCCTAAAATTTGCGCATGGATAACGCGCGTTTGTACTGCAGTCCGGACCCGACGCCTACACGGAACTAGGGCGCATATATAGGGGCTGGCAGGACCATCCTCCGCTGCTGCTTGGACCCCTCGATCGTCCACCCCCAGATGGTCTATCTATAGCGAGTACCACGATGTGGGAAAGAAAGGACGGCCTCCATGCCGAGTGTTTCTGTGTGCTAGGGAGCGTCAAACACGACACCTGCTGCCCTACTCCGTTGCATCGGGCAATGGCGAGAGTGCCAAACTTTTCGAGAGAAGCGGGTAGAGCGGGGCCAAAATGAGAGCGCTGCATGCATCGTGGTCATGAACCAAACCACTGGTGTCGGCGACGTCTCCAAATGGTAGGTGCCTTTTTACCACGAATGAAGCAGGTTTTATTGCTGCATGTGGTATGATATGCCTTTCGTTGTCTTAGGTATTTTCAACGGTCCGACGAATTTCGGACGCTAAAAATGACTGCACATATATTTATTTATGTTGGATCACGAACATGAAATGGTCATCAGGTCACGAGTGTTCGTTTGTGTCTGGGTGTGCTCCCGGCGGCATGACACATTTTTTCTTTTGTTATTTCTCATTGATGAGATATAGATACATAGTTGGTAAAAAAACATATAAAAAATCTAATAAACATAGCGAAAACCACACGCCGTCTAGTCGTCGCTGGTGAGGTTGATGACCTCCTTCATTTTCCATGGCCTTTGTGGCGCCGGTAGCAGCAGATGGTATATCGGCGGAGAAGGAGGAGTAGGAGGAAGGGTAGCCGTCATCGCCGGCTCTAGCCAAGGATCCCACGCCACTGGAGGAGCAGCAGGCGGGCCGTGCGCCTTACACTCTAGAGTCACTAGAGAAGTCACCGGCGTCCACTGCGCCAGCGCCGACTCACGAAGCTGGAAGTCGAGGCCATCCCACTAGACGAGCTACTCGTGGCGAGCTCGATGGCCTCGTCCTCGGTGAGATCCAACGGTTGGTGCCCCAGATGCCATGCCACGCCGCCAACGTCCTCGTGGTCAGAGGCCTCCTCGGTGCCCTCCTTGTCATTGTTGGACCTCTAGCGTGGCGCAAGCTCGCCGAGCACGAACATGGTTTCGAGTCTACCGTAGGGAAGCAACCTTCTCCATATACAGAATCTTGTGCGGCAGCCCTAATAGGGTGCCACGATAGGCTAGTGCCGGACACGCTTTGGAGTCTCCCATTGGAGATGCTCTGATGTTGGACTAGAATGTATCTAGACCAACATCAAAGCATGACTTGACCATGTGGCACTAGATAGAAGGGTTTAGTTCGAAAAAAAGTAAATGATGATCTAAGATCGATTATGATTGAGTTGATCACTCGATATTTATCTCGTTTTTTGTGAATTATGTCCTATATGTGATCCATTTGATGGTACTTTCGTAAATGTTGAGGACACGAATTTATTTGATTATTTGCTATTTTCATTATATTTTTCAGTCATTTGTATGTCCAAATGGCCAAGGTAAAAAACAAAAGTAACCGTACGAATCAAACGAGTGGCCGCGTTGGGTGCAAGTCCAGCGTGGATATAGGCTGGACAATTATCCGTACGGCAAACTGAACGGATCATATTAGACAGAAAAAGAAATTCTGATTTAGGTGGCCGGGTCGGAGCTGCCCTACTCCCTCGGTCCTCAAATAAGTGGATATCTAGCCTTAATCTTTTTTCCATGAAAGAGTGTACTTCTATGTTCCCAATACACTTTAAATTAGCAAAAGTTGTCTCTCTCTCATTGCACGGAAATCAAACCCAATAATGTTTAGCACATGTTATCTTAATTTTATACATGCACTTAGCCTATTGGATGTAAAATAATTAAAGAGTAGAGAGATGTTGGTTGCATCTTCCCAATGCAATTTGTCTCCCCTTTTACTAATTTACCTTGAAAATCCCGCACGTCCACTTATTTGTGGACGGAGGGAGTAGACCGGAAGAAGCTGCTCCAAAAAGTTGCTCTCGGCTTGGCTATATTTCAATCCCAAAGCTCGCATGGACGAGGATGCCAAGGAGAGTGGGATGTGGAAACCGCAAATGACCGATCGAAAGTGGTGCGAAACCAAAGCCTAGGAACACCAAAAGAACACGTACCAAGTACCAAAGCAAAGTGCTATTCTATATCTTATTTTCTCCGCTCCCTAGTTCCCAAGCTATCGCTTTGAAGTTTGAATCTCCTCCTTTTCTTTTTTATACTCAACAGTACGGTACTGTTTCAGTGTATATATTCATGGAAATATTTTCCTTTTGTGCCTGGTGGGAGCTTGCGACGGGTGAAAAGAATTGGGAGGTGGAATCCACATCCATACATTGTATTAATTTCGATTGGATATACTCCCTCCTGCTCGTAAAATGTGTCTAAGATTTATCTAAATTTAAATGTATCTAAATACTGTAAGTGTGGGCCTCCCTCTTGGGAGAAATCATGATGGCAATTTTGCCTAGGGCTCTGATCACTGGAGCGGCCATAGTGTTGCTAGTGATGGCTCCCCGTCAAGTCCATCAAAGGAAAAGCTATTGCCCCTCCTTGATTCTTGCTTATCTATAGTTCACATATCTTCGGATTTCTTTCTTATAGACGAAGCTAGTAAAGCTGGATCCAGCTTTCATTTCGTTAACTGATTTACTTTACTGGAAGCTTGTTCAAAATTTGTATGTGTCTCCAAGCTATCAAGCTTAGCTAGCTGCAGGAGTGCAGGACTGTAGTTAGTTTCATGCCTGTGATTATGTCTGCTAACAAGGAAATGATTCCATCTAATTATGTTGCCTTTAATTCCATGGAACGCAACTAGATCCATTGCCCAATGGAGCTTCATGCTAGTACTAGTTCAGCTGTAGGACAGTGCATGGCATGACCTTTTGCAACGCCAGATCCAAGAGCTTTCTCATTGGACTGCTTTGTTTGTCCAAATTGTACCATTCCCCAGCTTTAACTCTTTCTCATCTCCCCCATCGATCTACTGTGTGAGACGTCCCATTCGTCCCCCTCTCTCCTCCTATCCTTCTGTCGTGTCAAGAAGAATAGCATGATTGTGCTTGATGTGACTTGGTGACCCTAGAGAAGCTAGTGCTACTAGTACAATTGTCACCATTTAAATCCATGGAAAATAAATTAACATCAACCAATCACCCAAAACGGGCACTATTGACATATGCCTACATCCATAGCTATCAATAGTTCTATGTACGCTATGCAATGGTACCCTGCAATAGCCAACAATCAATGGCGGCAGAGAAACTTTTCCATATAAACCCAAAGAAAAAGTGCATCTTTTAAAACAATTCAAGCAGTGTAAAGAACTAATCACTGCTAAAACACACACACCAACAGAGAAAAAACAAGACTCCTGGAAAAAGAAAAGAGCAGAGCCCAGCTTCCTCCTCCTCTCATGCCCATGTCCATGATTGGCCACTGTTGCTGCCTCACTCAGGGTCTCCCTTTGATCATCCTAGGAATCTTCCGAAATGATGTGCAAGCAACAATGCAGAAACAGCACCTGCTGCTTTCATACGAGTAGTACCCAACTGCGTGGCTGCTTTCTCTCATCAGCATCGGACACAGGGATCCTTGCACTAAGGGCATCTCCAGCGGCGCGACGCATTTCGGACGGCCAAAAGTGGTCGGCAGCGTCCGTTTGCGTCGCCCAGCGGACATATTTTGACCGCGCGTCCGTTTGCGTCTGGGTGTGCTCCCACCGGGGCGACCCATTTTTGAATTGCAACATAGTTTGATCTTCATACAATTTCTTTGGTTTTCTACCACGAGCGATTGATTACATATGAAAACCAAACATAGAAAGTACATAAAAACTATAGAAGACCTAAACTACTTGGTTCCTGGGTTGCGTCGCTCCGTGGCCTGCTTCTCCGCCGCCTCCCGCGCGGCCGCTATCGCTCGGTGCGCCGCCGCGTCCTCTTGCAGTGCCTGCTCGAGCCTCGCGTTGGCGGCCTCGTCCTTGAGCGTCTCGAAAGACTCGACGATGGACTGCTGCTCCGCCGCCTTCTCCTCCGGCGTCGGCGCATCAGGGTCATCGGATGACCATGAAATCTCCGAGTCAGAGTCCTCGGCTGCAGCGGCGGCCGCCAGCCTGCGCTGTTCCAGCTCGACGTCGACAGTCGCATGGCCCGCCCGCTCCTCCTCTCGCTTCCTTCTCCGCTTCGGCCCGGGGCCGCGGCGTCCCCGACCGGGTGGAGGAGGTCGGTGCTTGTCGTCGGAGTCGAACCCGTCGTCGGAGCTCGAGCTCGAGGCCGGGGAGGTGGAGTGGGAGGTGAAGGTGGAGGTGGAGGCGCGGTAGCTCGGCCGCGCCCGGCGCTGCTCATGGTGGATCTACTGAGTGGCGCTACGGCAGCGGCGGCTAGGGTCGGAGGCAGGGAGGAGATGAGATGCTGGCGTCCCTGTTTATATAGGTCGGAGGCAGGGCGACGGCCGCGCCACGCGGGGCATCGCCATTACTACGCGCGGCACGCGAGGCAGCCCGCAGACCGCCGAGCGACGCCTCGGCCGCCGCATGCGGCGGAGAAGACGCATCGACGCTGCGTCCGCTGGCCGCGCACGCTCGCGGAAGCCGAGGCACGCCATTAACGCGGCCCCGCAAAGGCTGCGGCGCGCCGCCCGCAAGTAATGCCGCCGAAGACGAAGCAGTTGTGACGCTGCCAGGCGGGCCCGTGCCAGGACCAAACGGTCACTCTGCGCGTCCGCGCAGCGTCCGCCGAGACGCAAACCTGACGCATATTTGGGCCAGGTTTGCGTCTCTGCGGACGGCCCGGTCACTTTGCGTCGCGCCGCTGGAGAGGGTGCACGACGCATTTTCGGTCATGGCGGACACAAACGCAGCGACCGTTTGCGTCGCGCCGCTGGAGATGCCCTAAATAGACTGCGATGACTTTGAAAGTCCCTTGTCCGGAAATGAGAGCATCTCTGCTGAAGTTTTATCGCATGTGTCCTGGAAAGGAGATTGAAGCTTGCTCATTACAGTTGCTCCATGCATACATGGTCGATCGTCTTCCTGGTCGATCGATGAGAGTCAGGAGACCGCCCATCAAGTGGGATTGAGAGGTTCATGAGGCGCCACGTGGACATGCTTCTTATCCTCATTCTCCTCTCTACCGACGGGAGTAACTGTATTTGGGTGCAATCATGCTCAATAGCTTTGCAACTCTGAATACCAACACCGGAAAAGATTTACTGAACTATATCTATAGTAGTATATGATACTCCATCCGGTTGGATTTAATCGACGCGGGAGGTGGTACATGCAACGTGAGAGCTGAACGCGCGTGCCTCGATTAAACCGGATCCGAGGTAGTAGTAGGTTAACATTTGCTTTAGTTTATCAATTTCTGAACACTGAGTAGGTGATTGATATAGTTGACTAGCGACAATGTTTACTTCCAAGAAACCGGCAATAACACTGCCACTGTATTGCCATTAGCAGAAACGAACCTAGGAATACTCATGCACAGTTGTTTTTCTGATCTTGGAAAGCAACTGAACTGAGGCTCAAGTACATGCGTGATGAACATCAGAGCTGGTTGTTGGTAGAGTAGAATTCAGGTCAATGCTGAACGACATTATCGTACGATGTACACAAGAGGTTACAAAAAAACCGCAGCTGTCATCGATCAGATCGAGAGACTAAACGGTTTGGCAGATCAAGAAACGTTGTACATGTAAGCTAGTGTTTATGCATACTTCACGAAACCACACATGCAGTTGCAACAAAAACAGTGCTGATGAAGGAAACTCTTCACCTACAACAGTCCTCTTAATTCATGGGTAGGCGCCACCGATTGGGGTCAGATCAAATCTCAAATTGGATGTGGAGGATGCATGTGCTGGCAAAAAAGCATGACATGACAATTTTCAAGCAAGGAAGAAGAAAAACTGAAAAGAGGAGGGAACACTAGTGTTAAAAGTAGTCAAGAAAGGGATCCAATGATCCCAACATGGCCGCCCTGTTCTTTCCTAGAATTAGGGCCACCCTTTCCACTGTGGATCATCCCAAAATACTAAAAAGGATTGTGAGATTAGGTATAGATATCATCAGTGGAATAGAGTATGGAACAAATGAGCAATGGCCTGAAATAGCTAGACTAGGGTACTAGCAGATTTGTTAATTAGGCTAGGGTGAACTTAATTAGTGGCACTTGCGGTCATCATTAGTAGCATGTAAACTTTGATCCTGTATGTCAGTGTATGTTTTGTAGCACAAAAGCATGCGTTCATCTAGGTAATTATCTACTGAAGCAACACTACTTTTGGCACTACTACTAACTTTAACTTACTCTGACAATGCATGCAGTTTCAGGATGAAGCAATCGACTACATGCACATGAAACACTATAGGATCAACTCTTCACTCTGCGTGGATGCACGGCTAGCTCTTTAGAGAAATCAAATGAATACGAGTGCAATGATGCATCTCACTTGGTGTGATTTTTTTTCCTTTCAGAAGAATACAGCTGCGCACTTGCGGCATTGGAAACTTCACCTGTCTAAAATCTGAAATAAGTTCAGATCTGGGCAGCAGATGCAGATAGGTAGCCCAACGTACAACACCTCAAATTCTCTCTCCGAAAGAGCTGGCTCCATCATTGCAAGTTATATGCATGCATGGGCCAATTAATTAGGAATTAACACTTCAGGAAACATATATAATGTAAGATAGCATATGCACGCAGGCTTGTGTCTCTACACAGATTGCAGCTTAATACTATTAGAGTACGTGGCCCATTCACTGCAGAGCAGGTCCCTGTCGGTGCCTAATCAACTGCTAATACTTCCACAGAATGTATGCCAATTACACCTAATCTCCTACTACGAAGCCGAAAAAGAAGGTCAAAGATTGATAAAAGAGCTAGCAAAGCCAATTCCAAGCAAATTTTGTGTGACCGTGCAAAACTGCAAACAGCTGCGCACCAATCATACCAGTGAAACACAAGTCGAACAGAGCATGTATAAATATGAGGTGGTGTTTTAGGTCATACGTGCATATAAACTTATTATAAAAATAAATTAAAAAATATTGAAATAATTTTTTAAATCATGAAACCGTTGGGGAACCCCTACGGTGTGATTTTAAATTTATTAATAGAAGGCTGACCCCAAGATAGGACCATGTTAAAGAAATTACATTTGAAATGAAATTTCGCTTGTACGTCCATGTATTCTATACTAGTACGCAAGATTCAGTGGGGAAAAAAAAATTATGTGGCCTGTATAAAAAAGATAAAAAAATAGCCCTGTAACTAGGCATGTTGGAGCATCAAAATTTGTATTTTTACAAGGGATACAAAAATATTCCTTTTCCCTGAAAACTTGTGTCCAAACATAGAATATCTAGATAAAGATGCAAAAATTTATTTCAGAATTTATTGATATTTTGAAATGTATTCACGCAATGGCTTCATATACACGCATGAGCCAAGTAAGATTTTCTATGTAAATAAAGCACACAATCCTATTGAAATGACATTCATGAACCCTAGCTAGTTTTGTTAGAATTATATGTAACCTCAGATTGGACCATTTTATGGATTCCAGGAGGTATTTAAGAGGTTAACAACAAATCAACAATAAAGGAAAAAGAATACCAGCATCAAATAATGCAAAGCGCATCAATGATATAGACAGTGGCTTAATAGTATTTATATACACACACATGTATGACGGTGGTCCAATCCTTGATGATGATTCAACACCAGGACGTAGGTGCATCATATTTCATCCGTCCCAAAATATGTTGAATATAAGAATTAATGAAAAGTAAACTTTGCAAATTTTTATCGAGTATATAAGAAAAAATATTATTACCTATGATATAAAATCTATATAATATGTAAATATATTTTATAGTGATTCTAATACTCCCTCCGTTCCATTCTATAGTGCATATAGTTTTTTGGAACGGAAATTAGCGCAAGAGTATTCTTTACATAAGATCCCCTGGCTTAACGATTTGAGATCAGAGTAAAATGAGGGAAATCGACAACTTCCTAAATTAACATAACAAATCCCACAAATCTCTCTGGTTGACTCTCCATATATGTGCAGCCAGGTTCTACTGTTAAGGAAAGAAAAACAATGCTTCCTAAATTTAAGGAATGGTTGGGGTCATGCATTAGGAATGTCAATTAATTGTTTCTCTTTTGTATGGATTTTTTTTTCATGCATGTCGTGTGAGAGCTGACCGGTAGAGGGGGTAATTGAAAAAAAACCAAGATACAACCTTATATTCTGAAACAAATGCCAAAAATCTATAGGCATTATAAAAAAGAACAGAGGGAGTAATGTTTATTTCATGTTATGAATGTTGGCCTGTTTTGATGTACAGTTAGATATACTTTATAAAGATTAGCTTTCAAGTAAAATTATGCGTAACATAAATGGAGAGGGACAAAGTATGTGTAAACTACTCCCTCGGTTCCAAAAATATAAAACATTTAAGTTGAGTTGAAAGTTAAACCCTACTAATTAGAAAATACTATACTATTAAGTGGTCTAGCTAGAGCAGAGCACACAGCAAAGAGAGTGTGGCACTGACGATGATTAGGAGGGAATAAGTGTTCCCCGTGGGCCTTTTAATTATGGGAACCTCATGCCGTTAAAGGGGAAAAGCCATGCGCAAAAAAGATCGAAGACGAGAAAATAATATTGTTTTCAAGACAAGATATGCAGGCAATGACATTGCCTGTCCTGTCCCCGTGTCTCGCCGATGCTAGTGTCCGGGAGGCAAACATGCGGCCTGTCCTAAGCTAACCTCGCTTACTATATTGCATCATGGGCAATACGTTGTACATGTGGAAAGCTCACGCAATTGATGACTCGGTACGATGGATCATCGGTGGAGCAATTGGGCCAGTTGCATGCGTCACATGCTCGCTGGAGTTATTTATTTATGTGTGCAATTAGTCATGTCGTAGTCACTGTTCTTATCGTGGTTGGCATCATGAGCAAGCTCGCACTGGAAGCTAGTGTAGTAGTGAGCGTAGTGTGTACATTGTTTTTAATAAGAGTACAAATGCTCATGTTTTACATGTCATTCATGTAGTTATGTATTGGATCTAAGACTATCCTTGCTTCTATCCAAGGTGCGGTGGGCGCCTATGGTTTCTGAATGTACCCGTTTAAACTCAGTTGCTAGAGATATCTTGACAGTCTTCTAAGAGATTACATGACACATAAGTTTCTTTTATGTTGTTCCGTGGTTGATCCATGAGATATAAAACCGCAACTCAACTGCGTAAAAAAGAGATCGTGCGCATCAATTGATGCAAAGATCGGGCTTGCTCCCCTTTACTTCCTGGTAATATTAGAAATTACAATGTAAGGATTTTTTTAAAAAAAATATACATGCCACGTCAGCCTAGTAGTGAGGCGTGATTAAACCAGTAAAGATAAAGTGTTTTTTGTTACGTGTTAATGCTACTTTCTAGGGTTTTTAAAACTGTAATATAAAGTGGTGGCTTTTAAAAACTCTAGCCGCAATTACAGTGGGGTTTTTTTTTTTTTTTGTAATTTTCTGGTCGAGAGAAGCAAGACTGAATCACGCAACTTGCTGACTGACTAGTTATCAAGATATATATCTTGGAAGGGCATGTACAATGCGGTGATGTCAGCCTTCCCTTAGAGATGCCACGTCGGATTTTTGCTTAGTTGGAGGAGAGAGAATGAAGAGAGAGAAGGTTGTCTTCCCTTAGCTAAGGGATCATCTCTTAGGAAATAAGGAAAGACTATTTTCTCCATTGTATCACATATGTCTTCCCTTAGCAACAAATTTCCTACCAAAATTAATTATTCGTATTAATTGCTAGAGATGGCTGTAAGAGATAATGCATTGTAAGACTTATATCTAATGTCATCTCTAGCTGATGTGGCGGGTTAAGGGAAGACATGCCTTCTCTACCATTGTACATGCCCGAAACAGCCAACGTGAAGTAGTCAGAATCAGTATCATCTTCCTTTTCCTTTACCGATGGAAGGTCGCGCATGCATATCGGTTGCCTGTTGGACACGCACGCATGCGCATTACTGGCAGGCGATCGATGGGGCGCGCCAGAGTCAAAAGAGGGCTGAAAAGATTGAGACCCGCCGCAATCGGCGAAGGTCATCTCCAACGGGCGACTGAACTTTCACCGCATCGTCTCCGGATCTCCGACGCGATGGTCCTGCCGCCGCGCATGCTTCCACCAACGCAATGCGTGCGCGCACACGATCGATAATTTCGGTATATTTCGCTCACGCACGCACGAGCAACACGCAGATTTCGCTCGTGGTGTGAGCTGCCACTCTGCATGCTCGCGACCGACCGATGACCAAGGTCCAAAGCATGTCCTGCTGCTCGCTTACCAGCGGCATGCATGGCCGGTCCCACACGAACGCAGACACACACGCAGGGACCAGCGACAAGCAGACACGCAGCAGATTAAAAACCCGATCGGGAAAAGGGCTCCAGCACGGACGCACTGAACTAAACTGAAAGAGGAATCAGTCCACATACCCCAAAAAACATCCATGCCCCTGTTCCTTGCAGCCATGAAACAGCACCTCACCGAGAAAAGGTTTTTTTTTTTCAGAAGTAATGCATGTCTTTATTTATTTTTCAAAAATAAGGCGAAGACGACATGCACTCGTCATCAACGCCTAGGACGACAGGTTGCTCGCCGATGTGTGCAGTGCAGACAAAGGACTTATCGTCCTAGCGCTGTCGATGATAAATACTAGTCGTCCTAGCTTTGGATGACAAGCACTAGTCGGCTTGGATGGTTAGTGATTAGGGTTGGTGATTAGGCATGTCATCCACGGATATGTTCTAAGCATGATTAATAGACATAGTGTTTGTGTTTTTTTCTGTTCTTTCATTAACGTTCTTATTTGTGTTGGAGGCTCCTCTACCACTCTACATATGGTATAATTGGATTGACACGGAGGAGTCAAATTGAACGTTGTGTGAGATTGCTAAAAGAGGACGCCATGCATGGAAAAGCATGTACGCGAGGGAGTGCGCTGAAAGGGCTGCTACACAGGAGAAAATGGAGCGCGTGCGAGAGAGAGATGTCAGGACATAGGGAGGAGTAATGGTGTTGATTTCATGAGTGGCAGAAGGCTATCGAGGAACGCGAGATCCATATGAAGGAGGAGGAACTGTTGCACAAGAAGACCCGTGAGGCAGATAGGCATAGAAAGAGAGAAATGGATGCCGAGGCGGAGGGAGCAGAAGAGCTTGGTGACAAGACATGAAAATAGCCATGCTAGACTCATAAGTGCTATATTTCTGCACTAGTAGCGATATATCTTAATTTCGGCTCTAATTTGGTTAGTAGGCATGTATCTTAATTTTAGTTGTAGTTAGTAATTTCAACATCTAGATGCATGCTAAGTTAATTTCAACATCTACATTTTGTGTTAGTAGATTTTTATGAGTTTCACTACATATTACATGAAATTCACTGCATTTTGTTTTGATAAATTTTAATGAGTTTCCATAAAATTTACTATATTCTAAATTAGTTTTACTACATTTCCACGATACATACTATCCATGACATTTACTACATTCTCCACTAGTTTTACTGCATTTTCTATTATTTTTACCACATTCTTCATCACATTTACTACATTTACACGTCTTTTACTATACTAGATGACACCCCGCGTCGTTGCTGCGGAAATTTGTAGCTCGAATTTTGAAATCAAAACGTGTGATTTTGGCTTGCTTGATGCAAGTGATAGGATCACAACGCTTGTGAAGCTCAAATATTATAGCTGACAGAAAAAGTAACTACTAATTTTGAATTTTTATTTGCTTCATCTACATTTGAATTCAATTTGGTCCCATTGAACACTTATGCTTGCGTTTTTGCTCGAACTAACACAAACTCAGATGTGCTGAAACAGATAAAGTTGGGTCATGACAAAGGTTTAGAAGAATAGGAAGGCACCATCAATTCAGCATCAAATTCTTGCAAAACAAATGGAGAAATATCTTGAATTAAAAGATAAATTAAGAAGAATTGCACACAGATATTGCCATGTTAAATAACAGAGTGTAGAAATTCACTGTAGCCACAACTATGTGATTTGATACCAAAATAGGCGAAGTAATAAACATACGTAGAATCATAAATATATGGAAGCGTCAAATTTCTTCTAAATTTTCATCAATACAAAAAATATGTTACAATGGATTACCTGCGACCAGCAACATTATTTTCCTAAAGAAATCCCCATTGTTCTATGTCTATATGGTGGAAATGACATGAAAGGAAAATCTACTACGATGATACTATATAAGACCTCTCACGAAGCCATGTAACTTTATATCAGGGTACATGGAAATTATGGCAAGAAAGCTACAGATTTTGTATGCACCACGGAGAAGCCAAAAAAAATATATCATTCATGTCTGACAAAAAATTGCAAATCGTAGAAAACGCTACATAATATCTTTTCTCACATCTTTTGTTTCTGAACCCTCGAGTATTCTCGTCCGTACGTGGAAGACAACAAACTTGCGGGGTGAGGGAAAAATAAAACACACACAATGGAAGAACATGTGAAGAAGATGTAACAATTAAACAGATTATCAAAGCGTCACCTTTTTTTTGCGAGAGTGAACTGAAGTCATATGTGGTTCCCGCCGGCTATTTGACAATATCTAAGGCATATGTGGAGAACTGAAGTTATGTAATGCACAGCACATGCACAAACTGATCACTTGGATAAGACATACGAGACGTACCTAGGTACTCGTAATTGTTAGTAGTGATAAAAAAAGGAAAGAAAATACTGTAGAAAATTCTAGTTCATAAGAAAATGGAGAAAAGCATGTGGATCCCAATAGGTAATTAGGAGAAAAAGAAAAGCTGCAGATTGTAGCTACTGCAGGTTCACCAGCAACAGATCTGGCACAACAACGCCCAGAATCACTAAACCATACACTGATCCAAGAGCAGAGAAGCAGTATCAATATATGAAAATCACAGCAGCCCGATCACTTGAGAGCTATCATAGCAGATTGATTCCTGATACATACAGCCGTATAGAACAAAACTCGCTTCGGATTATGTAAATTAGCCATAAACCTCATAAGATGAACAAAGCGAGTTATGAACTTTTGATACGTGCTGACTGCAAATAGCTAGAAACAAAGACACTAATGCCCGTTCAACCTGCAAATAAAAGGGCAAGAAAAGAGATGTATATTAGAATGTATGAGGGAAATGCTAAACAGAACAAATACGGACGATGATTGACGAAGCAGTGCTGAAGCAGAAGGGATGAGGACGGATGGCACCGACGGCCGTATGTATGAAAACTAAGAAGCACATCCTGCAGTAAGGGCATCTCCAGCGGCGCGACGCAAACGGACGCTGAGCGACCGTTTTCGTCCGCCGTGACCGGAAATGCGTATGGGATCTGTTCCAGCGGGGCGACGGAAAGTGACCGGGCCGTCCGCGGAGACGCAAACCTGGCCCAAATATGCGTCAGGTTTGCGTCTCGGCGGACGCTCGGCGGTCGCGGAAAATGTCCGCTCGGTCCTCGCACGGGCCCGCCTGGCAGCGGCACAACTGCTTCGTTTTCCGCGGCATTACTTCCGGCGGCGCGCTGCAGCCTTTGCAGGGCCGCGTTAATGGCGTGCCTCGGCTTCCGCGAGCGTGCGCAGCGTCGATGCGTCTTCTCCGCCAGTACTGGCACCGAGGCGTCGCTTCGGCAGTCTGCGGCCGCGTTAATGGCGATGCCTCGCGTGGCGTCATACGTCTCAAACGTATCTATAATTTCTTATGTTCCATGCTACTTTTATGATGATACTCACATGTTTTATACACATTATATGTCATTATTATGCATTTTCCGGCACTAACCTATTGACGAGATGCCGAAGAGCCGATTCTTGTTTTCTGCTGTTTTTGGTTTCAGAAATCCTACAAAGGAAATATTCTCGGAATTGGACGAAATCAACGCCCAGGGTCTTATTTTTCCACGAAGCTTCCAGAAGACCGAAAGGCAAACGAAGTGGGGCGACGAGGCGCCGCCACACCAGGGCCGCGCGGCCAAGGGTGGGGCCACGCCGCCCTAGCGTGTGGAGCCCCTGTCAGCCCTCCGACTCCGCCCTTCCGCCTACTTAAAGCCTTCGTCGCGAAACCCCCAGTACCGAGAGCCACGGTACGGAAAACCTTCCAGAGACGCAGCCGCCGCCAATCCCATCTCGGGGGATTCAGGAGATCGCCTCCGGCACCCTGCCGGAGAGGGGAATCATCTCCCGGAGGGCTCTTCATCGCCATGATCGCCTCCGGATCGATGTGTGAGTAGTTCACCCCTGGACTATGGGTCCATAGCAGTAGCTAGTGTTGGAGATATGCCCAAGAGGCAATAATAAAAGTGGTTATTATATATCTTTATGTTTATGATAAAAGTTTATATACCATGCTATAATTGTATTTACCGAAACATTGATACATGTGTGTTATGTAAACAACAATGAGTCCCTAGTAAGCCTCTTAACTAGCTTGTTGATTAATAGATGATTAGTTTCATAATCATGAACATTGGATGTTATTAATAACAAGGTTATATCATTATATGAATGATGTAATGGACACACCCAATTAAGCGTAGCATAAGATCACGTCATTAAGTTATTTGCTATAAGCTTTCGATACATAGTTACCTAGTCCTTTTGACCATGAGATCATGTAAATCACTTATACCGGAAAGGTACTTTGATTACATCAAACGCCACTGCGTAAATGGGTGGTTATAAAGGTGGGATTAAGTATCCGGAAAGTATGAGTTGAGGCATATGGATCAATAGTGGGATTTGTCCATCCCGATGACGGATAGATATACTCTGGGCCCTCTCGGTGGAATGTCGTCTAATTAGCTTGCAAGCATATGAATAAGTTCATAAGAGACTACATACCACGGTACGAGTAAAGAGTACTTGTCAGGAGACGAGGTTGAACAAGGTATAGAGAGATACCGATGATCAAACCTCGGACAAGTAAAATATCGCGTGACAAAGGGAATTGGTATCGTATGTGAATGGTTCATTCGATCACTAAGTCATCGTTGAATATGTGGGAGCCATTATGGATCTCCGGATCCCGCTATTGGTTATTGGTCGGAGAGAAGTCTCAACCATGTCTACATAGTTCGCGAACCGTAGGGTGACACACTTAAGGTTTGATGTCGTTTAAGTAGATATGGAAATATGGAATGGAGTTCGAAGTTTTGTTCGGAGTCTCGGATGGGATCCAGGACATCACGAGGAGGTCCGGAATGGTCCGGAGAATAAGATTCATATATAGGAAGTCATTTTCTAGGTTTGAAAATGATCCGGTATTTTATCTGGAAGGTTCTAGAAGGTTCTAGAAGAGTTCGGAAGAAATAAGCATGGAAGGTGGAGTCCCAGAGGGACTCCACCCACCTTGGCCGGCCAGCCTAAGGGAGGAGGAGTCCCAAGTGGACTCCTCCCCATGGTGGCCGGCCACCCTACCAAGGAAAGGGGGAGTCCCACTCCCCCTAGGTTTGGTCATATGGAAGGTTTTATGTTGGGGTCTTATTCGGAGACTTTTGACCTAATCCTTGGGGCTTCCACCTATATAAAGAGGGGAGGAGAGGGGCTGGCCGGCCACACCAAGACCACCATGGCCGCACCCCCCAAGAGCCCCCTCTCCCAGAAACCCTAGCGGTTCCCTCCTCCCTCTCTCTCCCACATAGCTTAGGCGAAGCTCTGTCGGAGATCTCCACCACCACCGCCACCACGCCGTCGTGCTGCCGGGATTCCAAGGAGGATCTACTACTTCCGTTGCCCGCTGGAACGGGGAGAAGGACGTCGTCTTCATCAACACCGAACGTGTGACCGAGTACGGAGGTGCTGCCCGATTGTGGCACCGTCAAGATCTTCTACGCGCTTTTGAAAGCGGCAAGTGATCATCTACCGCAGCAACGAGAGCCTCCTCTTGTAGGCTTTGGAAATCTTCAAGGGTTAGTCTCGTTCATCCCCTCGTTGCTCCCATCTTCTAGATTGCATCTTGGCTTGGATTGCGTTCTCGCGGTAGGAATTTTTTGTTTTCTATGCTACGAATCCCTACAGTGGTATCAGAGCCGTGTCTATGCATAGATGGTTGCACGAGTAGAACACAATTGTTTTGTGGGCGTTGATGCTTTGTTGTCTTTAGTTCGAGTACTTTGCATCTTTGTGGCATGGTGGGATGAAGCGCCTCGGGCTAACTTTACATGACCGCGTTCATGAGACTTGCTCCACGTTCGACATGCAACTTGTATTGCATAAGTGGCTTTGCGGGTGTCTGTCTCTCCCACCATAGTGAAGATTCAATTTACTCTTTCTATTGACAACACTAGTATCACCGTTGTGGTTCATGTTCGTAGGTAGATTAGATCTTACTCGAAAACCCTAAACCACGTAAAATATGCAAACCAAATTAGAGACGTCTAACTTGTTTTTGCGGGGTTTGGTGATGTGATATGGCCATGATGTGATGATGAATATGTATGAGATGATCATTATTGTATTGTGGCAACCGGCGGGAGCCTTATGGTTGTCTTTAAATTTCATGTTGAGTAGTATTTCAAAGTAGTTGTAATAGTTGCTACATGAGGTGAACAACCATGAAGACGGTGCCATGGACCTTGACGCTACGCCGACGATGATGGAGATCATGCCCGTTGATGATGGAGATCATGTCCGTGCTTTGGAGATGAAGATCGAAGGCGCAAAGACTAAAGGGCCATATCATATCACATATGAATTGCATGTGATGTTAATCCTTTATGCATCTTATTTTGCTTAGAACGCGACGGTAGCATTATAAGATGATCCCTCACATTAATATCAAGATAATAAAGTGTTCTCCCCTCGTATGCACCGTTGATATAGTTCGTCGTTTCGAAGCATCTCGTGATGATCGGATGTGATAGACTCAACGTTCACATACAACGGGTGTAAGCCATGTTGCACACGCGGAATACTTGGGTTTGCTTGACGAGCCTAGCATGTACGAGACATGGCCTCGGGACAACGGAAACTGAAAGGTTGAACACGAGTCATATGGATGATATGATCAACATGTTGATGTTCACCATTGAAGCTACATCATCTCACGTGATGATCGGTTTTGGTGTAGTGGATCTGGATCGTGTACCACTTAACAACTATGAGGGATGTTGTATTAAGTGGGAGTTCATTAGTAATTAGATTAAAACATAAACTAATTATCATAAACATAGTCTGAGTAGTATTTTAAATTAATTTGTAGTATTGGCATCCGTTTTCTACCAAGCGCTAGTCTTGTAATTGAGATAGAAATACTGTTAAAATCTGACAAGAAACTTTACGGACTGGTACCGTATTTTTAAAGAATCAAGAAATGATTAAGTCCTATTGCAAACTTTTAGTAAACCTCACATTGTTGATTCAAAGAGCTATGATTTCAATTAGTACCTAAAGTTATCTTGTCTCCATGAAACTTGAAGTTCAAATCTGTTTGAAAAAAGTAAGGAGCTGAAAATTTAGTTTTCAGAAATAAGCAAGGTATGAGATATATGTGATATCTAAGACCTTATTGCAAGATGATAGAATATAATCTAGTGAGACTACATAAACTCATAAGTTTTATGGGAATGTACGAAGGTTGAAGACGCCCGGCGTCCCAATCCTCCAGCTAAGTTGGACACTAAAGATATTCAAATATCCATGAAATGATTGTCCTTAGTATGCACCGTTGCTAAGACTCGTTGTTTCGAAGCGTCTCGTGATGATCGGGTGTTATAGATTCTACGAGTGCATACAACGGGTGCAAGTCAGATTTGCACATGCGAATACTGAGGTTAAACTTTACGAGCTTAGCATGTACAGACATGGTCTCGGAAAAGTCGTCATGATATGATGGATAAAATTATGAGTGAAATTGTTCATCATATTACAAAGTTACTAATAGTGAAATCTGAAACACTTGTCATATGATGATCAACTTCAAAGTAAGAACCTCAAGATTATTGGTATTTGACCAACAAACCTAGAAGTTAATGATGTTAAAGTGTTTTTCTGAAAATGAGGAAAGCTAAAAGAGAAACTACAAAAGATATTTTGGCAGAAAGAAAAGAAAAGACTAGAAAGTCTAGCTCAGGTGTATATAAATGATATACATGTTATGGATGTATTCCTTGTTTGGTCACACAATGAAATTCTTGGGTATTTGTACCATATTGGTTGGTATGAAGTGTCATACAAAACAACGCAATACAAGAATACAATGTCCTAAGTGACTGACAAGGAATATGATAGGAATGCACGTCTGGAACAAAAATAAAGTGTTATTATGTTCGTCGTTGGCATTCTATCTAGCCCTTAGAATTTATAATAAAAAACTTAATAATTGTTATTTTGCTCTGGTCAAATAAAAACAATGAGTTGTTGAAATTATGACATTACTCCATGTACGATGGATAAGTTATTATAAATCTTAATGGTGAAACACACATACATAACACTGACGCTAAAATGCCATAAGGCAAATGATTTGAATTCCACTTATTTGTGGAACCGCCATTTAGGTCATGTTAGAAAGGAACGCATGAAGGAACTCCATGCAAATGGATTTTTGGAGTCATTCGATTTTTGAATCGTTTGGCGCTTGCAAATCTTTTCTAAAGAGAATGACTGAAATACCGTTCATAGGCCAAGAGTTGAACGGGCAACTAACTTAGTGGAAAAATACATGATGATGTATGTGGTTCACTGGGCATAGGTGTGTGCGGGAGATTCTTCTACTTCATGAAAATTTCCAACAATGAATTGAATATATATGTGGATATATTCGATAAGGAAGAAGTTTGAAACATTTGAATGGATTCAAATAAATTTCAGCATGAGGTGGAAATCATCGTAATAGAAAAGTCAAATATCTATGATTGGATCATAGTGGAAATATTTGAATTACGAGTTTTAGCGAACATCTGAGAGAGTTATGAAATTGTTCTACAAATCTTGTTTCTTGGAGTATCATAGTGATGATGGAGTATCCGAGAGATGTATCCAAACCTTGTTGGGTCAATGATGAAATAAAATATTGATGCCATTATATTTTTGTGGATTATGCTTTAGTAACTACAACTTTTACACTAAATAGAGCATCATCATGATCCGTTGAAATGACACCATACGAGTTATGGCATGGGTATGAACCCTAATAGTCCTTTCTTAAATTTTGGAATGCATAGCATAAAGTAAATAAGTTTACAACCAAAATCGGATGAATGTCTTTGTGGGTTATCCCACATAATTGATTGGGAATTCTTTCCACTATGGAGACAAAGACAAAAGTGTTTGTCGATGTTTCTTACTTATTTCCAAGAAATTGTTTTTAGCGAAGTATTTGAGTGGGAGGACAATAGAACTTGATAAGGTTTATGAACCTGAGCATAATGATCAGAGTAGCGCGGCATCGGAATTGGTTCGGAAGCGGCCACGACGATCATGGCTCCCATGTCTACAAAATGTTATAGTCATGGAGATCGAAGTACTTATTGAACCTTGTAGGTATGGTTTACTTTGTGATCAAATAAATGATTTGTGAATAAAGGATTGTTTTTGAACAATGATAAACCAACTACATACAAAGAAGTTATGATGGGCCATAACTCCGTTAAAATGGCTATACGCCATGAAATCCAAGATAGATGAATATTTTTTGAAAGTAAACGGATCTATAAAATTGATGGACTTGGATGGAATATCCTTGAATAAGCTCGACTTGTCGAAAAGTTGTTTACGACAAAGTTCAAAGAGTTGACTACGATAAGATTAGATCTTCCGTAGCAATGCTTATAGTCTATGTGGATTATTCTAGTAATCGCTACATATTTCTTTCATGAGATATGATAGTAGGATGGCAAAATACATTACTTAACAGAAGTGTGTATTAAAGGTGTATACAAGATACAACCAATTGTTTTGCTAGTCCGTGGAATACTAGATAGGTAAACGAACTTCAATTGGATGAAGTGAGTATCGCGGAGTTGGAATCTTCACCGGATGAAATAGTCAAAGAGTTTTTTGATTTCATCAGAAACGATGAAGAGGCTTGCATTTGCAAGAAATTAAGTGGGAGCGCTGAGACATATTTATAATACTTTATGTAGATACATATAGTTGGTTATAAATGATGTAATTATATACTTGATTATAAAAGGTTTCATTGAGAATTAACTTCAATGAAAGGATATGGACTGAAACATATTTAGTGTCAAGATCTATGAAGATAGATTGAGACACATAATAAAGTTTAAGTCAAAGTACATAGAATGGATATTGAAGTAGTTCAATATTAAGAAAATGTTCTTGTCATGTGAAGGTTTAACAAGACTTGAGTGTATCTGACACTCAATAAAGTAAAAACACATGAGTGATTATAGATCACAAATAATATGTACACAATCAGATGTCCTGTGTTCTAAAAAGTTAGGAGCATATACCAGAATGATACATGTGATGATCAATGGACAAACAGTAAGAATATCCCTGTGTGCTTTAGAAGAACCAAGGATATATATATATAGTTTTATATGGGGTAATGACAAACAAATCGCTGTAAGGTGTTGCACCGATATTTGTTTTGTCACATATAAAAATAAAAATTTCAATCTCAAATTAGACTAAGTGTTGTTTATAAAAGGTAGCACAATGAGCTAGAAGTTGTCTATGCTAGATTTAGATGAGTTCTAAATGTTGTGACGGATTCTACAAACGAAGGCAGAATATGTCATTGTTTTGACAATGACTGAGGATGTTAAGTCAAGAGGTTCTTTGAGAACTTGGTGTAGTTCCGATAGTGTCAGAACTTTGAAGCTATATTGTGTATGACAATATTAGTGACATATTTCAGACCGCGGAATTAAGGTTCCACCAGAAGAACAAACATATTTAATGCCGACTCATTTGGAAAATGAGTGATGCGTGAAGACGCAAATGAATTGCAAAATACATACGTTTCTGAGTGTGTCAGAACCGTTGACTAAAGCTCTCCCTAGGGCAAAGTATGACCAACACCAGAATGCCATGGGTGTTAGGTACCTTACAATGTAATCTAGATTATTGACTCTAGTGCAAGTGGGAGACTGTTGGAGATATGCCCAAGAGGCAATAATAAAAGTGGTTATTATATATCGTTATGTTTATGATAAAAGTTTATATACCATGCTATAATTTCATTAACCGAAACATTGATACATGTGTGTTATGTAAACAACAATGAGTCCCTAGTAAGACTCTTAACTAGCTTGTTGATTAATAGATGATTAGTTTCATAATCATGAACATTGGATGTTATTAATAACAAGGTTATATCATTATATGAATGATGTAATGGACACACCCAATTAAGCGTAGCATAAGATCACGTCATTAAGTTATTTGCTATAAGCTTTCGATACATAGTTACCTAGTCCTTTTGACCATGAGATCATGTAAATCACTTATACCGGAAAGGTACTTTGATTACATCAAACGCCACTCGCGTAAATGGGTGGTTATAAAGGTGGGATTAAGTATCCGGAAAGTATGAGTTGAGGCATATGGATCAACAGTGGGATTTGTCCATCCCGATGACGGATAGATATACTCTGGACCCTCTCGGTGGAATGTCGTCTAATTAGCTTGCAAGCATATGAATAAGTTCATAAGAGACTACATACCACGGTACGAGTAAAGAGTACTTGTCAGGAGACGAGGTTGAACAAGGTATAGAGAGATACCGATGATCAAACCTCGGACAAGTAAAATATCGCGTGACAAAGGGAATTGGTATCGTATGTGAATGGTTCATTCGATCACTAAGTCATCGTTGAATATGTGGGAGCCATTATTATAGCGACCTCACCTTTTTAGGTGCCGATCTTTGTGCGTATCTGTGCTAGTCCCTGGATCAATCGCTAGCACACACAGTACAAGATGTAATACCAAGAAACAAAGGTCTTTATTACATCGTATGATCCAGATATTACATAAAGGATTACAAATTTGCATAGCACGAGGCTAGCATATCAGCAGAGTTTCACAACGAATAAACATAGACAGCATGGAGTCCTTCGTCTTCATGTGCCACAGGCGAGCATGTTGAGGATAGACTCGTAACCCTAACCATCGTAACTCACTCGTCTTTCAAAACATCTGCAACATGAAAAGTTACATCCACGAATGGTCAATACATTTGAATTGTATTGGCAAGATGACACTATAGTGGACTCAAATGGCAACCTAACACTTAAGTGTACATTTGGCTGGTAGAGCTCAGGCATATTTGCGTAAAGCCAGTTTTCTCCTATCATTTGTCAAAACCTTTTCTTCATACTAATTAAGCGGTACCATTGATAGAAATCAATGAACCTGGAAACCACCGGTAAAGCCCCGGTGAATCCTCCTACCCATGATCAACTTGGTTTGGGCGATCTACCCCTGTAGACACAGGCCATAGATATGGCACGGGACCTACTAGCCGATAGTCACTTGCACCAATTGTCATAACCCTGTTCACCCATCAAGTTTTATTTAAGAAGTTGGGATGAGGAGACTTTCGAACATGTGCCTTGTCAGTTCGCTCAAATTGTCCGTAACCAGGGACATGGCTAAGTACTTAGATTTACACTCGCGAGAGGTTGTACAAATTTACCCACATGACCTAGTCTCGCTCTTCTTCCATGATGCACATTTTGCTCAAATGGACAGATGTTGACTAGGACGAGACTTTTCCGAAGTAATCCCCCGAGACCTTTCTCTACGGACCCGTACCAACCTACAATCCCCTACATCATCCGTCACGTAGGATCCGGGTTCTCACAACATACTCTGTCAAGCCAGAGCCCATATAGCATGTGGTTGTACGGTAAGCTAATGAGCAAGGTTGTCTATTATCTCTTTGTTCCTGGGTGGCCGTCCACAAGTGCGATACACCTGGAGGTTCAGAGGTTCGACGACATGACCCCAGAGAACCACTCAACATAACCCATACAATGCCACTTTCCACCCAGGTAGTTCATTGAATTCAGTTGTTTTTCCATAACCACTACTAAAACATTTTCATAGCATAGCTAAGCATCAACTAAATTCAATGGCGACAAAAATATAGTCAGGAGGAAGTAGCTAACTACTGGGATTACAAAAGCAAAGCATACCCTAGACATACTACAAAAATTTCTACTGTGCATTGATAAAAACTGGGACAGTTGTGAGGGTGTGTCACTTGCCTTTTTGGTAGTCGAAGATCGTTCCCTTTTTTCTCAACAAAACACTTCGCTCTCCATACGAACTATAAGATGAAAATAGCACAAAATAAACACACCATTCATAGCAACATAATCAAACAAGACAACAAATCGGGAATCGCTCTATGGTATTAAGGTGTGGCATGAGGTTTGGCTTGCAAGGTATAGCTTTGGGAGATGGAATGGATGGTTCAAATACTTGGAAAGAAAATATATCATTCTTGATACATTTGGTATAGATCAATTTTAGTAACTCAAATATTTAGAAAGAAAAGATTATCCAAGTCAATTGCTTAGAAGGAAAAGGTTGACAAGGGCATATGATCAAGGGTAGTTTGCTACAATGGAATGAATAATTGGAACGATCAATGTGATAGAATCACATGAGGCTTAGATGGCGTAAAGCAACATACCATTATGGAGAGTGTGACAACACTCACCAATGTAGTGATATAAAAATTTACTCAAATAACTCAATTGTTATTTAAATAATATGGACTAAGATAATATGTTGTGGAGAGATGTGATCAAGGAACAAGATGAATGTGTCTAAATGATTTTCATAGTCGACGAACGATATTGCGGATCCTAAAAGTACCGCGAAAATAAATTGTGCAAAACCGACATGCAAAATGTCCAGAATGATCCACACATTTTGCTGATTCCAACGGTATAAAGTTTGTCAAAAACCGGCGGGTAGAACTAAAGATATGAATTTTACAGTTCGCGGTTAAGTGCTAATGTTGTTCGAAAAGTTGTCCGAACAAGTTGCTCGGATGGAAAAACTTCCTACACGAAAGTTGTAGATAATCTAATTACAAACTTAACGAAAGAATCACTATTCTAAATGGAGATATAGATCTAAAGTTATAGAATTTCAAAGTTGCTCATGAGCTAGATCAAACTACGAATTCCATCAGATCGATCCGTTGTCCAGCTAACCCATCACACTTGGATTCAGATCTAACGTTCTAAATGGATCATCATCATCTACTCTGAACTTAGCACTTCAAATACAGACTTAACGTGAAGGAAACAAAATGGAATTACCGCGGCGGAATGTTGAAGGACGTCGAGGATGGCGCTGCCGGCGTTGTGCTGCTGCGTGTGTGTGTGCAGCGCAAGACAGAGCAGCAGCGAGCTGCGTGAGAGGAAGAGAGAGAGCAGCACTGGGGCTGATTGGGTTGTCCAGATGCAAAGAACTTCCGAGGAGGAAATCGCGGGCGGCAATCACGCGTAGGCGCGGCGGTAGCTGGGGGCGGTGCGGCGTGGGTGCGCTGCGCGCGCGCTCGCGCGGGAGGCGAGCGAGGCGGCCGGGTGGGGCGGCAGCTGGGCCGTTCGGCTTGGTTCGGCTGACGCCTTTTTTTTTTCTTTTCTTTTTATCAGGAATTGAAAATACATTTTTAGAGGATAAAAATAATCGGAAAAATGCAAATGAGGTACTGTTGGATTCGTTATGAAAAATATTTTAATATGAGACCAATTTTGGGACAAAATATAAACCTTATAAAATCAAAATTTGGCATACCTGTCTATGTGGCTATAGTGCCTTTTTAGGGTTTAAATGTTTTCTCAAAATAATATTTATAATTTTCAAAATCCTCCAAACAAAATAGAATATTATTGGAAAATATTTTGAAACCAAAGGTTTATTAAAACTCTATTTTCGAAAATACCTTTTTAATAAACACAAAAGTTTTAATTCCTTGTGAAATTTTAATTATGGCAAACAAACAAACACTCACTTTATTTTATTTTCACATTCCAATTTTTTTGGGATGTGACAGACTACCACCCTTAAAAGAAATCTCGTCCCCGAGATTTGAAGAGGCTAGAAAGAAAGTAGGTTTGGTATATGTCGACGTGGGCTACCACCCTTTAGAAAAACTTTTGTAGGTAGTCTTAGGTCTTAGCTCTAGGCTAAGTTCATCTTGGGGTATGACTTGGCACATCCGAGGATATGACTTGACCTCAGGTTATCTTTTGGAATATGTATGGCTTCTGGCCTCCAATAGGGGTTGTTTACTTATTGTGAACAAGATATATCTTCAAGGTGACTTGAGTAGGTTTCCTCATAGTTGGGCTTCATATGGGCAGGTGGTTGAACTACTTTTACTAGAAGGGGTCACTCTTTGGGCCTATCAGGAGACCAGGATGAGGGTATTTCAAGACAATCCTCATCCCTTGCTTGTTGGGGCCTTCGACAATCTTCTCCTACTTTTCAACTAGTTGTTGGATCTTCAAACTCATTGTAGTCCTACGCTTGGTAACACTTGCCTACTATAAGGGTTTAATATTTCTCCACCCTAAGTTTTAGGCTTATTCGTCGACATCTCTTTTGTAGGTATGTCTCTCTAGATTCGCAAAGTAAATATTACGAAATCGAATAATAAGAGTAGTATGAATGGTGATCAATCCATCCTAATAGCTTTGACCTAATCATTGGGGCTTCCACCTATATAAAGAGGGGAGGAGAGGGGCTGGCCGGCCACACCAAGACCACCATGGCCGCACCCCCCCAAGAGCCCCCTCTCCCAGAAACCCTAGCAGTTCCCTCCTCCCTCTCTCTCCCACATAGCTTAGGCGAAGCTCTGTCGGAGATCTCCACCACCACCGCCACCACGCCGTCGTGCTGCCGGGATTCCAAGGAGGATCTACTACTTCCGCTGCCCGCTGGAACGGGGAGAAGGACGTCGTCTTCATCAACACCGAACGTGTGACCGAGTACGGAGGTGCTGCCCGATTGTGGCACCGTCAAGATCTTCTACGCACTTTTGAAAGCGGCAAGTGATCATCTACCGCAGCAACGAGAGCCTCCTCTTGTAGGCTTTGGAAATCTTCAAGGGTTAGTCTCGTTCATCCCCTCGTTGCTCCCATCTTCTAGATTGCATCTTGGCTTGGATTGCGTTCTCGCGGTAGGAATTTTTTGTTTTCTATGCTACGAATCCCTACGACTAGATGGTTGTCTTCTCCTCATTGTGCTATCATGTTAGATCTTGTGAGCTGCCTATCATGATCAAGATCATCTATTTGTAATGCTACATGTTGTGTTTGTTGGGATCCGATGAATATTGAATACTATGTCAAGTTGATTATCAACCTATCATATATGTTGTTTATGTTCTTGCATGCTCTCCGTTGCTAGTAGAGGCTCTGGCCAAGTTGATACTTGTAACTCCAAGAGGGAGTATTTATGCTCGATAGTGGGTTCATGCCTCCATTGAATGCGGGACGGTGACGAGAAAGTTCTAAGGTTGTGGATGTCTTGTTGCCACTAGGGATAAAACATCAATGCTTTGTCTAAGGATATTTGTGTTGATTACATTACGCACCATACTTAATGCAATTGTCTGTTGTTTACAACTTAATACCGGAAGGGGTTCGGATGATAACCTGAAAGTGGACTTTTTAGGCATAGATGCATGCTTGGATAGCGGTCTATGTACTTTGTCGTAATGCCCTGATTAAATCTCATAGTACTCATCATGATATATGTATGTGCATTGTTATGCCTTCTTTATTTGTCAATTGCCCAACTGTAATTTGTTCACCCAACATGCTATTTATCTTATGGGAGAGACACCACTAGTGAACTGTGGACCCCGGTCCATTCTTTACATCTGAAATACAATCTACTGCAATACTTGTTCTTTACTGTTCTTTGCAACAAACATCATCTTCCACACTATACGGTTAATCCTTTGTTTACAGCAAGCCGGTGAGATTGACAACCTCACTGTTACGTTGGGGCAAAGTACTTTGATTGTGTTGTGCAGATTCCACGTTGGCGCCGGAATCCCTGGTGTTGCGCCGCACTACACTCCGTCACCAACGACCTTCACGTGATCCTTGACTCCTACTGGTTCGATAAACCTTGGTTTCTTACTAAGGGAAACTTGCTGCTACACGCATCACACCTTCCACTTGGGGTTCCCAACGGGCGTGTGATTTACGCGTATCAAGCTAAATTTCTGGCGCCGTTGCCGGGGAGGTAAGGTAAAAGGCACTCATACTCCGGTCCCAGGTAACTAAGTTATTTTCTGGTGCCGTTGTAAGTGCTCGAAGCTATTTCCTTTAGATCCTGCAATTGCATCTTTTGGTTTCTTGTTTTACACTAGTTAGGCATAATGGAAAACAACTGTGAGCTTTTTATTCTATTTCCTGAGTTAAGACATGGATGGTTTGATGCGAAAATTAAAAAACCTATAGAATCTTATTTGCATGCTAGTAGCAATGATATTAGTATGAACGCTTTGAACACCATTGTTGCTAATGATATGGAAAATTCTAAGCTTGGGGAGGCTGGTTTTGATGAGCATGACATTTTTAGTCCCCCAAGCATTGAGGAGAAAATTTTCTTTGATGATACTTTGCCTCCTATTTATGATGATTATAATGATAGTGGTCTTTTGGTGCCGCCTACTATGGAGAGTAAATTTTATTATGATTATACTATGCCTCCTACACTTGATGAGAATAATAATGATAGCTACTTTGTTGAATTTGCTCCCACTACAACTAATAAAATTGATTATGCTTATGTGGAGAGTAATAATTTTATGCATATAGCTCATGATAAGAATGTTTCATGTGATAGTTATATTGTTGAATTTGTTCATGATACCACTTAAAGTTATTATGAGAGAGGAAAACATGGTTATATGCATCTTAATAATATTAAGTTTCCCCTCTTTGTGTTGAGAATCTTGAAGTTGCACTTGTGTTGCCTTCCTACGCTTATTGCATTATGCTTACATGACTTGTTTATTTACAAGATTCCTTTTCATAGGAAGTGGGTTAGGCTTAAATGTGTTTTGAATTTGCTTCTTGATGCTCTCTTTTACTTCAACTCTTATTTCTTGTGCGAGCATCGTTAAAATTACTGAGCCCATCTTAATGGCTATAAAGAAAGCACTTCTTGGGAGATAACCCATGTTTTTATTTTGCTACTGTTTTGTTGTGTCTTGGAAATTGTTACTACTTTAGCAACCTCTCCTTATCTTTATTTTATTGCATTGTTGTGCCAAGTAAAGTCTTTGATAGTAGGGTTGATACTAGATTTGGATTACTGCGCAGAAATAGATTTCTTGCTGTCACGAATTTGGGCAGGGTTCTCTGTAGTTAACTCAGAAAAATCTGCCAATTTACGTGCACGATCTTCAGATATGTACGCAACTTTCATTCAATTTGAGCTTTTTCATCTGAGCAAGTTAAGTGCCCCACAAAAATTCGTCTTTACGGACTGTTCTGTTTTGACAGATTCTGCCTTTTATTTTGCATTGCCTCTTTTGCTGTGTTGGATGGATTTCTTTGTTCCATTAACTTTCAGTAGCTTTGGTCAATGTCCAGAAGTGTTAAGAATGATTGTGTTACCTCTGAACATGTGAATTTTTGATTATGCACTAACCCTCTAATGAGTTTGCTTCGAGTTTGGTGTGGAGGAAGTTTTCAAGGGTCAAGAGAGGAGGATGATATACTATGATCAAGAAGAGTGAAAAGTCTAAGCTTGGGGATGCCCCCGTGGTTCATCCCTGCATATTTCAAGAAGACTCAAGCATCTAAGCTTGGGGATGCCCAAGGCATCCCCTTCTTCATCGACAACTTATCAGGTCACCTCTAGTGAAACTATATTTTTATTCAGTCACATCTTATGTGCTTTACTTGGAGCGTCTGTTTTTTTGTTTTTGTTTTTGTTTGAATAAAATCAAATCCTAGCATTCTTTGTATGGGAGAGAGACACGCTCCGCTGTTGCATATGAACACATGTGTTCTTAGCTTTATTCTTAATGTTCATTGCGAAGGTTGAACTACTTCGTTCATTGATATATGGTTGGAAACGGAAAATGCTGCATGTGGTAATTGGTATAATGTCTTGAATAATTTGATACTTGGCAATTGTTGTGCTCATATAGATCATGTTTAAGCTCTTGCATCATGTACCTTGCACCTATTAATGAAGAACTACATAGAGCTTGTTAAAATTTGGTTTGCATGATTGGTCTCTAGAGTCTAGATATTTTCCGGTTAAGGTGTTTGAACAACAAGGAGACGATGTAAAGTCTTATAATGCTTACAATATGTTCATATGTGAGTCTTGCTGCACCATTTTATACTTGAGTTTGCTTCAAACAACCTTGCTAGCCTAGCCTTGTATTGAGAGGAATTCTTCTCGTGCATCCAAATCCTTGAGCCAAAAAACTATGCCATTTGTGTCCACCATACCTACCTACTACATGGTATTTCTCTGCTATTCCAAAGTAAATTACTTGAGTGCTACCTTTAAACTTCTATTCTTTGCCTTTACAATACATAGCTCATGGGAAAATAGCCTTAAAAACTATTGTGGTGAAGAATATGTACTTATGTATCTTATTTCTTAGTAAGTTGCTTGTTGAGCGGTAACCATGTTTCTGGGGACGCCATCAAATGGTTTGAGTATGCATATTGTTAGAGAAGAACATTGGGCCGCTAACTAAAGCCATGAATCATGGTGGAAGTTTCAGTTTGGACACAAATCCTCAATCTCTTATGAGAATTTTATCTGTTGTTAAATGCTTATGCATTAAAAGAGGAGTCCATTATCTGTTGTCTATGTTGTCCCGGTATGGATGTCTAAGTTGAGAATAATCAAAAGCGAGAAATCCAATGCGAACTTTCTCCTTAGACCTCCGTACGAGCGGCATAGAGGTACCCCTTTGTGACACTTGGTTGAAACATATGTTATGCAATGATAATCCGTGTTAATCCAAGCTAATTAGGACAAGGTGCGAGCACTATTGGTATACTATGCATGAGGCTTGCAACTTATAGGATATCTTATACATAACACATATGATTTATTACTACCGTTGACAAAATTGTTTCTATGTTTTCAAAATGAAAAGCTCTAGCACAAAAATAGTAATCCATGCTTCCCTCTGCGAAGGGCCATTCTTCTACTTTATTGTTGAGTTAGTTTACCTATTATTTCTATCTTAGAAGCAAACACTTGTGTCAACTGTGTGCATTGATTCTTACATGTTTACCTATTGCACTTGTTATATTACTTTGTGTTGACAATTATCCATGAGATATACATGTTGGAGTTGAAAGCAACTGCTGAAACTTATATCTTCCTTTGTGTTGTTTCAAAGCTTTCTACTAAGAATTTATTGCTTTATGAGTAACTCTTATGCAAGTCTTATTGATGCTTGTCTTGAAAGTATTATTCATGAAAAGTCTTTGCTATATGATTCAGTTGTTTACTCATTGTCTTCACCATTGCTTCAAATCACTGCATTCATCTCATGTGCTTTACAATAGTATTGATCAAGATTATGATAGCATGTCACTTCAGAAATTATCCTTGTTATCGTTTACCTACTCGAGGGCGAGTAGGAACTAAGCTTGGGGATGCTTGATACGTCTCAAACGTATCTATAATTTCTTATGTTCCATGCTACTTTTATGATGATACTCACATGTTTTATACACATTATATGTCATTATTATGCATTTTCCGGCACTAACCTATTGACGAGATGCCGAAGAGCCAGTTGCCGTTTTCTACTGTTTTTGGTTTCAGAAATCGTACAAAGGAAATATTCTCGGAATTGGACGAAATCAACGCACAGGGTCTTATTTTTCCACGAAGCTTCCAGAAGACCGAAAGGGAAACGAAGTGGGGCGACGAGGCGCCGCCACACCAGGGCCGCGCGGCCAAGGGTGGGGCCGCGCCGCCCTAGCGTGTGGGGCCCCTATCAGCCCTCCGACTCCGCCCTTCCGCCTACTTAAAGCCTTCGTCGCGAAACCCCCAGTACCGAGAGCCACGATACGGAAAACCTTCCAGAGACGCAGCCGCCGCCAATCCCATCTCGGGGGATTCAGGAGATCGCCTCCGGCACCCTGCCGGAGAGGGAAATCATCTCCCGGAGGGCTCTTCATCGCCATGATCGCCTCCGGATCGATGTGTGAGTAGTTCACCCCTGGACTATGGGTCCATAACAGTAGCTAGATGGTTGTCTTCTCCTCATTGTGCTATCATGTTAGATCTTGTGAGCTGCCTATCATGATCAAGATCATCTATTTGTAATGCTACATGTTGTGTTTGTTGGGATCCGATGAGTATTGAATACTATGTCAAGTTGATTATCAATCTATCATATATGTTGTTTATGTTCTTGCATGCTCTCCGTTGCTAGTAGAGGCTCTGGTCAAGTTGATACTTGTAACTCCAAGAGGGAGTATTTATGCTCGATAGTGGGTTCATGCCTCCATTGAATGCGGGACGAGTGACAGAAAGTTCTAAGGTTGTGGATGTGCTGTTGCCACTAGGGATAAAACATCAATGCTTTGTCTAAGAATATTTGTGTTGATTACATTACACACCATACTTAATGCAATTGTCTGTTGTTTACAACTTAATACCGGAAGGGGTTCAGATGATAACCTGAAAGTGGACTTTTTAGGCATAGATGCATGCTGGATAGCGGTCTATGTACTTTGTCGTAATGCCCTGATTAAATCTCATAGTACTCATCATGATATATGTATGTGCATTGTTATGCCTTCTTTATTTGTCAATTGTCCAACTGTAATTGTTCACCCAACATGCTATTTATCTTATGGGAGAGACACCACTAGTGAACTGTGGACCCCGGTCCATTCTTTACATCTGAAATACAATCTACTGCAATACTTGTTCTTTACTGTTCTTTGCAAACAAACATCATCTTCCACACTATACGGTTAATCCTTTGTTTACAGCAAGCCGGTGAGATTGACAACCTCACTGTTACGTTGGTGCAAAGTACTTTGATTGTGTTGTGCAGGTTCCACGTTGGCGCCGGAATCCCTGGTGTTGCGCCGCACTAGACTCCGTCACCAACGACCTTCACGTGATCCTTGACTCCTACTGGTTCGATAAACCTTGGTTTCTTACTGAGGGAAACTTGCTGCTACACGCATCACACCTTCCACTTGGGGTTCCCAACGGGTGTGTGCTTTACGCGTATCATGGCGCGTGGCCGTCGCCTACCTCAGCGCACGTAGTAAATGGCGATGCCACGCGTGGCGCGGCCATCGCCCTGCCTCCGCGCTATATATACAGGGGCGCGAGCATCTCATCTCCTCCCCACAAACCCTAGCCGCCGCTGCCGTAGCGCCGTTTCCCCACCATGAGCAGCGCCGGACGCGGCCAGGCTGCCGCGCCTCCACCTCCACCTTCACCTCCCACTCCACCTCCCCCGGCCTCGAGCTCCGACGACGGGTTCGACTCCGACGACAGCACCGACCTCCTCCACCCGGTCAGGGACGCCGCGGACCTGGCTGAAGCGGAGAAGGAAGCAGAGGAGGAGCGGGCGGCCCATGCGGCTGTGGACGCCGAGCTGGAACAGCGCAGGCTGGCGGCCGCCGCTGCAGCCGAGGACTCTGACTCGGAGATTTCTTGGTCATCCGATGACCCTGATGCGCCGACGCCGGAGGAGAAGGCGGCGGAGCAGCGGGCCCTCGTCGAGTCTTTCGAGATGCTCAAGGACGAGGCCGCCAACGCGAGGCTGGAGCAGTGCCTGCAAGAGGACGCGGCGGCGCACCGAGCCATTGCGGCCGCGCGGGAGGCGGCGGAGAAGCAGGCGACGGAGCGACGCAACGACGGTGCCGGCCCGTCAGGAAGCAAGTAGTCTAGGCCTATAGATCTACTTTGTATAGTTTTTATGCATTTTTATGTACTACTTTCAATGTTTGTACTATGTTGCAATTCAAAAAAATGGGCCGCCCCGGTGGGAGCACACCCAGACGCAAACGGACGAGCGGACAAAATATGTCCGCGGGGCGACGCAAACGGACGCTCGCGACCACTTTTGGGCGTCCGAAATGCGTCGCGCCGCTGGAGATGCCCTAAATAGAAAATACAACCATCTCATGGATAAATCTTCACCAGAATACTGCAGCACAATCTTTGCTGAACTTTTAGCCTTGGCCGGTGTCCCGTGGGTACCCACCTGGTTCTAGACCAGCGACAGTGCATGCGGAAATCATCATGGGTTGGAAGCAGCTGAGCAGATAGATAAAGATTGAGGAGCACATGCACATATGGCCTATGGGTGAATGGACGTGCAAGTGAGGAAGAGGAAGATGTATGTTCAATTTGATCTACGGGGATGCTGCTGCTTCTCGAGTATATGTGCGTCAATTTGATGGCTTGCGATGGGCGTGGGCAAACATAAAAACGGGCGACGCGATCCTTCAAATAGGCGCCGAAGAATTTCAGAGGTCACCCGTTACTGCATGATCAAAGCAGGAAGATGACGGGGCTGTGGGTGGAATCGTACATTATTCAATAGCTTGCCGCGCTTGAGTACCCAAACAATTTCTTTCGTATTTTCCCAGCAATGATGATTGATGAACAATGTGTTGAATCGGCCAGTTTCAGCATTTGTTGCAAGGAGGTATTATGAGCATTTGTGGCCATCAAGGCGGGACGGAGAGCTCTACCATGTAACCGAACGTGTGCAGAATCGTGCACCTTTTTTTTCCTTTGATTAGGTGGCAAATTATCTTAGTTGGCAAGCTATGATTGCTTGAAGGTGGATGATGAGGTGGATACCTTGCATGTGCAGGAAAATGGGATCACCTATTAAGAATAGAAAGATTTTCCATAATTTTTATTGCTCCCTCCTTCCCATGGAACATTTCCGAGGTTTGCTAAATTTTGGATATATCTATATGCTATTTATTGTCTAGATACATTCGAATCTAGACACATTTTAATTAACTTTCGTGGAAGTAATGGAGTATATTTCCATTAGTTTTACTCTCTCCGTTGCTAAAAAGCTTCTTAACTTTGTCTATGTACAGAGGTGTATAGACATGTTTTAGCTATAAACACTAGTGGAAAACAGGGCTTCCGTGGGAGCCTTTTGTCGCGGGCGCGCATGCACCCGCGACAAATGGCCTGGCCACGTCGCCCCGAAACCATGTGGAGCGGGCAGGGCCTTTTGTCGCGCCCTTTTGTCGCGGGCCGTATTACGACCCGCGACAAAAGGGGTCGGCACCCCTTTTGTCGCGGGTCGTAATATGGCCCGCGACAAAAGGGCCATGCCTATATATATAGAAGCAGCCAGCCACCCCACCCCACCTCATTTTTTCCTTGGTGGTGAAGGTGGAGGTGTATGCTAGCTCATTTTTTCTACATGTGCACAAGAGGTGTTTGATGGAATGCTTGTGAGAGGGATGCCACTTGGTTTTATTTGATAAGATTTCTCCTCTTTTTGATCCTAAAAGGTTAGCAACTATTTTCTCGACTATATATATATGCATAGTCCGTACAATACTAATTTTAGCAAGGTGATTGCATCCGATACATATATAATTGTACTTATGATGCGGATGAGTCATCCATGGATGTACGGTAACCGATGTGCTCCCGGTTTCGGAGAGGGCGTGAATTCTTTCCTGCTTGTGGCCGAGGCCAACAAGTCGAAGCAAGGTTTTATGTGCTGTCCATGTCTAAAATGTAAGAACGAGAAGGATTACTCTTGCTCAAGAGACATTAAGAGCCACCTGCTTCGGTTTGGATTCATGTCCAGCTATAATGTTTGGACCAAGCACGGAGAAGAAGGGGTTATGATGGAAGACGGCGATGAGGAAGAAGATAATGATGACCAGTACCGATCTATGTTCTCCGAATGCTTTGATACCGCAATGGACGACAATGAAGAAGAAGGAGGTGAAGAACAGGCATCGGATGATCCCGTTGATGATGATCTTCGTCGGGCCATTTCGATGCAAGAAGAGACCGTGGCACGGATAAGGAGAGGTTGCGGTTCGACAAGATGTTAGAGGACCACCACAAATTGTTGTACCCAGGTTGTGAAGATGGGCATAGAAAGCTGGGTAGCATATTGGAATTGCTGAAATGGAAGGCAGAGGTCGGTGTGACTGACTCGGGATTTGAGAAATTGATGATAATATTAAAGAAGTCTGTTTCCAAGAAATAATGAATTGCCCGTCGGTACATATGAAGCAAAGAAGCTTGTCTGCCCTCTAGGATTAGATGTGCGGAAGATACATGCATGCATTAATGATCTGTATCCTCTACCGCGGTGAGAAGTACGAGAATTTGAATAAATGTCCGATATGTGGTGCATTGCGGTATAAGATCGGAAAAGATGACCCTGGTGATGTTGAGGGCGAGCCACCCGGGAAGAGGGTTCTGCGAAGGTGATGTGGTATGCTCCAATAATACCACGGTTGAAACGTTTGTTCGAAACAAAGAGCATGCCCGAGTTGTTGCGATGGCACATGGAAGAACGTAAGAAAGACGCGATGTTGAGGCACCCCGCTGATGGTCGGCGGTGGAGAAACATCGGGAGAGAGTTCCCGGATTTTGCGGGTGAGGCAAGGAACTTATACTTTGGTCTAAGTACGGATGGCATGAATCCTTTTGGGGAGCAGAGCTGCGGTCACAGACACTCGGCCCGTGACTCTATGTATCTACAACCTTCCTCCTTGGTTGTGCATGAAGCGGAAGTTCATTATGATGCCAGTGCTTATCCAAGGCCCAAAGCAACCGGGCAACGACATTGACGTGTACCTAAGGCCATTAGTCGATGAACTTTTGGAGTTGTGGGCCAAACCAGGTGTACGTGTGTGGGATGAGCACACCGAGCAAGAATTTGACCTACGAGGGTTGCTATTCGTAACCATCAATGATTGGCCTGCTCTCGGTAACATTTCGGGACGGACGAACAAAGGATGCAATGCATGCACACACTTGTTTAGATGAGACCGAAAGTAAATATTTGGGAAAAAGCGAGAAAAGTTGTGTACCCATTCAATCGTCGTTACCTTCCGCGCAAGCATCCCTTAAGGAAAAAAGGAAAGCATTTCGATGGCGAGGCGGACCGCCGTCCGAAGCCTGTCCCCGTAGTGGTGCTGATATATTTGACATGGTCAAGGATTTAAATGTTATCTTTGGAAAGGGTCCAGGCGATCGACTGTTCCGAAAGACGCCGACGGACACGCGCCCATGTGGAAGAAGAAATCTATTTTTTGGGAGCTAGAATACTGGAAAGTCCTGGAAGTCCGCTCTGCAATCGACGTGATGCACCTGACCAAGAATCTTTGTGTGAATATTCTAGGTTTTACGGGCGTGTATGGAAAGACAAAAGATACACCGAAGCACGGGAGGACCAGGAACTTCATAAAGGACGAAACGGCAAACATCCAGGGCAGTTTGTAGGGCCTGCCAGCCTACGCTCTTACCAAACAAGAGAAGGAGATCTTTTTTGAAGCCCTATTCAGTATCAAGGTTCCGTCCGGTTTCTCGTCGAATATAAAGGGGATAGTAAATATGAAGGAGAAAAAATTCCAAAACCTGAAGTCCCATGACTGTCACGTGCTTATGACACAATTGCTTCCGGTTGCATTGAGGGGACTTCTACCAGAAAATGTTCGACTAGCCATTGTGAAGATATGTGCATTTCTCAACGCAATTTCTCAGAAGGTAATTGTAATATCCCAGGTATTGGGGTTACAAAAATAGAGGAAACAGATGTGTGCATTGCATTCATGCATAGAAAATCTGGGGAATTTTCGCGCTTTAAAGTAAAACAGATCCACGATGATCGAAGTTTCACTTGACCTTGGTGGAATTGAAGTAGCTCATCAAGTCAAGTGCTATAAACCTCAATGTGACTTTGCTAAAACCTTGTTTTGGGTAGAGATAAATTGATCTAAGGGGTTAGATCAAATGGAACTAATAATCAACACAACAACACTATAATCAATGATCAATTGCTTGAACTTATAACAGATCATAATAAGGTAATCCTTGCCATAGCATATGAACATCATTTCAATTGCAAACCAAGTAACAATATAATGGAGAAACCATTCTTCACTTATCTTTTCCATGTCTTAAAAAAAATCCTTGATCCTACCATGAACCTCATGGTATTCATTCTACTCTAGTCTTGGAAACATAACAAGGAGATCAACTCTAGAAATACATTTCTCTATTCCATATAATTAACACACATCAAACCTAGAGAGGTGAGAGTTCTATTATAATTATTAGTGAAGCAATAACAAACCTTGAGCTAAATCTTGGATATACATCCAAGCACTCAAATTATCATCTTCAAGAGGAACCCTAGAGTATTATTCAAGTCCTTCCTAAATGAGAGAGAGACCAATCATACTAATTCTAGCTTTACCTATTTAAGAATCAATGTTAAACTTTGAACTAAAGTATTAGATAAACCATTTCACCTTGAAGTGGTGAGATCACCAAATACCAAGTGGAATAAGACTATATCCAGGACTTAGTGAAATAAGGAGTGGAATAAACCAACTAAGATAGACAATTGAATCTTTGGCTCAGTAACCTAAATAAATATTAGGAGTACACCATAAACCCTAGAATAACTATTCTTAAATGAGAAAGCTCAAACCATGGTGTTATACTCAAGATAATTGAGACAACCATAACCATGTACACCCAAGAAACTATAAGGGAGATATTATGTTTAGTCAATCTAGACAATGCTTGATCATGGAAGTGAGAACCCCATTTTAATGAGAGATCCTTAGGAAGCCAAACCTTGATCAGTATTAATTAAGTGTTGATCATAAACCCTAAGAACTTGGGGTATGGAGAATAAACCCTAACGGGATAAGTAGATCTCATTCACCACATGAAATCATAGGGAGGTAACTAGTAGGCAACCCTAGACTTTTACCTCAATCCCAACTTGTGAATCTCTTGGTGATCAAAAGTAGAATCCTACCACATTTACCTTCCATCTAGTCTTCACTTAAGAACCACAAGAGAACTTTTAGAGTCAAACTCTATACTTTATATGATGAGAAACTATTCATCCATAAGACCAAAGTTAACTATAAAAAGAACTATAACCAATGTAGTTAATTTAATGCTAAAGTAAGGATAATAAATGTAGTTAATTGTTAGAAGATAAAACCAATTCTCAAATCCTTAGTAATTAAATGAGCACATAAGCAATTAAGAAATTAACCATATTATCCTGGTTAGGGGAGGTTAACCCTAGCACATGCAATATGGTGTCATCTCATCTCACCTCCTAGAATTAAACCTCAACCCTACTTTATGTATCACTATGGTGATCATAAAACAAATCAGGCCATCGATGAGATTCAAACCAATTGTCATTAGGTGAATCTCATTAGAACCTTAGAAATTGCTCACAAACTATATCTTTGGTTTCAATTATGAACCAAAGATTAACCTTGTGCTATATTTAAGAATTAAAACCCATAAGTGGTAATCAACCACTTATCATTAGAATAAAAATCAAACCCTGATGAGAGTAATACCTACTCTAAGCATTTCAAGGTGTTATTAAAATAATAGTACAAGTATCAAACTTGAAATAGAAATTAAGATAAGGATAAGTATTAACCTTAACAAGTGGTTTATCATAGATACTATGAAACCCTAATACATTGGTGCTCACATAAAATTATGTGCAGGTGACCAATTCCCTAAAATTGAAACCAAGTCTTAACACAACCTTTAAAACACTTTGAGTTGAAAGTATCAACAATAATGATCCAAATAATTGAATTCACAAGGAAAAAGAAAATTAAAAATAAGAATATAAGCTCATGCCTATTTATTTTTAATAAGCCAACAAGCATGACATGTAAACAAATAAAAAATACTTGCTTCATATTGGAGTGTGGTGTAATACATCACACTACCTATCCATTGAATTCACATAATAAGAAACCTGCAAGAAAATTTTGAAAACAAATTAGATTCTAAACAGAATTCAAATATGAATTCAAATGGGCAAATTGAAAATAGAAAATAAAGAGAAAATAGAAAAGGAGAGGGGAAGGACTTACCTGGACCTTGCCAGCCGAAGAAGCCCAGCAGGAGTCCACTCGAGCAGCCCAGCAGTGGCCCACGTAGCAACCCAGCACCAGCCCATCAACGCCGGCCAACGCCAGCCCGTACCCTTTCGTCTCAGATATTTTGGAGGAGGGACGAGGTCGTCGTCCACCTCTGTCCGGTCGACACCGCGGCGAGCCACGTCCCGCGCCGCCGTTGCGGACCATTGCGGACGTCGTTGACTAGCCCATCGCCTCTCCTTATCCCTACGAGTCCGAAACTACCCTCGCGCGCCACGATTCGTGCCCAAACCAAGCTCGCCGACATCGCCATGTATCCCGGCCGTCTCCGACGACATACCATCGTCACAGGGCACGCCGCGGGCTATAAAACCACCTGGAGGAGCGCCGTTGAATGCTTGATCTTCGACACCTCACCACCATCTCTCTCAGGCCCTCACTCTCTCTCATTCTTCTTCAAACACCGGGTTCACTGTCGGAGAATTCTCCGGCTAGCCGCCGATTCAAGCCACCCCGGGAACTAGGGTTAGGTCCAGCAGATGCATCTCGACTCTTAGAACCTCTGGGCGGAAGCACGCATCCGGGGGAGCTTAGAGGAGTACGAATTTCGGCGTTCCCTTTCGCCTGGGTTCGCCGGGAAACTGGAGCTTGCCGTCGTCTCCGACCACAATCGAGGGCGCCGACCATCCCGGAAGCCTTCTGGTGAGCAGACGCATCGATTAAGCCCATAATCGCTTCCTGTGATGCATCGTAGCTTCATTTCATCACTTGGCCGGAGCCCGCCGCCGCAGATGGGGGTCGCCGGCGATGTTCCGGTGGTCGATCCAAGCGATACACCTCACCATCCGACTCAGCGGGTAGAGGGGGTCCGAATAGTACTAGCCGCGCGTCCAGGGGCGCCAGAAACCGGCGGCGCCGCCGTGTGCTGTCCCGCCGTCGTTTAGCCGTCGTTGAGGTCAAACGACCGGTCAACATCGCTCAGTCACCGCTCGCGTGGCAGTCCACGTGGACCTCTGGCCCACAGGTCAGTGCCTCTGCGGGTGGTCTGGCCGGGTACAATTAGCATTTCTTTTGTTTTATTTCAAATACAATAATTACTGAAACTTTGATAAATTGTAGAAAATCCAATATAGCTCAGAAAAATAAATAGAAGATATCAAAATTCTTATAAAGATAAATCCTATCCAATAAAAATATAAAATAAAATTTTAATTTTTAATAAAAATTTAGTTATTTAATACTTATTAAATAAGCCTTTTCTTTAATTCTAAATTGTATTAAAATTCAATAAATTGGAAAACCTTCTAAAATAAATAAAAACCAGTAATAAAAAAATAAAGAAAACATTAAAGCTATTTTTCTTTATTTGTTATTTTGTTAAGTCTTTATTAGTGGAAATTAAACCCTAATTAATAAATTACCTTGATTATTAATTCTTTAAAAAATAATAAAAGGACAAATCCAATATTATTTTAATTTCATAGTTTTTAATAACTTCAACTTTATTAATGAAGTTATTAATCCACGAATTATAGGGTAATTAGGAAACCCTAGTTCCATTAGAAACAAAGTGATAACCTCATCATTTCATGTGTAATCCTAAAACCCTAATGCCATTTAGACCCTAGATCCATTACTTCTTATGAACCCTAAATTGTTCCCAAACCTAAACCTAAGTAACATGTGATCATGTTACTTCACCAGTTAACATAGATTCATATCTAGCAACTAAATACTAGTTCAAATCCACATAAAATATGGGAACCCTATCACTACTAATTAGCATCCCATGTGTTTATCTTCATCAGACCTAGATAATTAAGTAGGGTTAACCAAATATAAACCCTAGATCCTATTACCAAAGCCATCATCCTTATTCATTCATATTTAGCATCACACCATTGTGATGAACCCTAACAGCAACCATACCTATTATTTTACTTTACATAACCCTGTTCCACAAAACCCTATTAGTGTGAGATAATTATTAAACGTCCTATTTAGGAACCAACTATGCTCTACTTAGATATCCAATAGCAAATCCAAAACAACCTCAACCTTAGTTGTAATACTTCTTATTCCTTGAGGAGTATGTTCTTCAAAAGTTATTCTTTTGAAGAAAATAAGAAGTAGCCAACAACCTCAACTCGAATTGAAATATTACTTATTATTCAAACAATATGTCTTCAAAAGTTATTCTTTTGAAGTAAATAAGGAATCATCAATCCTGCCTTATAAGATCTATAAACCCTAGCTAGCTATCACCAACAAGATGAACCAAGCTTAATAACAACCATGTATAAATAATTGCTTAGAATGCCTAGGCTTAACTCAACCTTACAAGCCCTAGGTGTCGATGAATCCAACATTGTTGTGATCCATCTAATACTTACTCCAGAAACTAAATGAAACCATAGTCAACCCTAAAAATCCACAAGCCTAATTATCATACTTGTTCTTTATTAAAGAACATGTTCTTCAAAAGTTATTCTTTTGAATTATATGATAAATAATCATTAACCATGTCATATAGTGCTAACACCAACCACTATTCATTACATGTCAGGATTATACAAAATGTTATTGTTGTGTGCTATTAATGCTATTGTTATGATATATTGCAGCACATGATTATGATACCAAGTAATCACACCTGAATAAGAACCTTGTTTGTGAATCACTCTAAAAGTGCAACACACCCTGAACTAATCATTACCACTCACTAATCCTAAATCATCGGGGTTAGGTCACGCTTAGAGCGATTGCATCTCATACTTATGCATTATTGCATCCTTGCCAATCTTTTAAACATCGTCCTTACGGACGATGATGCTATTTCAGAATTTGGAGTTATTGCGCACCGAAGACCTTGCCTGCATAATCTTGCGGTCAAGAAAGGCAAGTTCATCGCTTGCTCATGTCATTTGAGTATTTTTATCAAATTACTTGCAAAGTACTATGGTTATCACGATTGCATAAAAACCAAAACCACTACTTTCGTAACTATGAATATGACTATGTGGTGGGCAATGGAACCATGGATTGTGTTGATATGGTGGAGGTTCCATTGCAAGGGTTAATATCCATCCAGGATTAAACAACAAATGTCGCCGAGTGATTCTTGTGCCGTAATACCCGTGTTAACCATAAGATCCGGAGTGGGACGGAGTAGTCAAAAGTGTTTCCACCTCTCGTTCATCAACGGATGCGCTTACCGTAGACGGTTGTATCTTGCGGAGCAATTGGTGGGTGGGGAGCCCCTTCTAATTCCCCACGGTATAGCTGTTGCTTACCGTAGACGGTTCGTTGCTTGCGGAACAATTGGTGGGTGGGGATCCCCTTCTAATTCCCCACGGTAATGTGGTCTATGATGGGTTGCGGCTACCGGCGAAGGAGTTTGGTTAACGAGTCCCAAACTGTTGTCGTGGTCGGGGTCCACCCTGAAATTACGGGAATAATGGGACCGACGAGGACCCAGGGTCGGGGTATGCAACAAAGGGTGGGTGTTCGAGGTAGCGGAGGAACATGATTGGCTAGACCTTATACCGGGCCTCACACCAAAGGAAGTGTGGACGAGAACTTAAGCTCGGTTGGCACCAAGGATAAGATCTCTTATGGGTAAAGCAACACCCTCTCGCAGAGTGTAATGAATCGTGACCTGTCACTCCTCGTTCCGGGATATGGAAGCTGCGAACGCTGCCGGAAAGGAGCTCCATGAAGTTCTAGTAAACCGGTGAAGGCTGACGGACATAGTTCTTCCGAATAAAAGCAATCTCTTGAAGAAATGATTATGAAAACCTGCATTGGTATTAGACTTTCCGGTCTAATGCTGTAGCTAGAGCATTAAACACCTCTTTCCTATAATGAACTTGTTGAGTACGCTCGTACTCATCCCACTCTTAAATCCCCGCTTAGATATGGAGGCATCGAAGGAGGATCTACGAGTGCAACTCGAAGACCGAGGAGTCAACAACTACTTCAAGAGACGAGAACCTCGTCAGAAGAGTCAGATACCACATCCAACAAGGAGAAAACATAGTTTAACCATAGAAGGAAACTAGCTTCCTAAATCTAGCTCCTATTTAGCTAGAATCTATTCATAGCCTCTATAGCTAGTTAAATACTCTACAAATAGAGTTCGTGATAGGATTAGACTACGAGTCGTTCTTCTGGAGTTATCTGCAGTTTTACCTCATTGTAAAGTAGGAGGTCTGTGATGATCTTATGTAACGAGTCCGTGTGTAATTCTATAGACATGCCTTGGACCCGCATATGTTTCGTTGTACCACTCGAGCGATATAATACTAGTGGAACGGTGTTTCATTGGTGTTGTATCAGACTTGCATACTACACCATGCAGTGGTATGCCGGGTCACCACAGTTGGTATCAGAGCAAATGCTTTGACCTTAGGATTAAAACCCTTTAAAGGAGACCTATAGGATGGGTAGTGTCTATAGGAAGTTGTCTTAGTTGAACCAAACCTTCTTATGACTTGAGATGGATATTCACTTGAGAATAATCCTGACACACTTGAGTCAACATTTCTTACCTATCCTTCCTAAGTAAAGTTAGTTAGCTAATCCCAAAGATGTAGCATACCATTAAGTCCTTAAAACAATAGATGAGTAGATCACTGTTGGTATACAATACATGGTAGTCCAAAGAGAGGATACAACCATAAGGAAGATATCCTATTGGAAGATGTGTACCAACATATGTTATGATTAAGTAAGAGTTATCCAGACTGGTAATAGGAGTAATATCAAGTGATGAAGATAATTAAGATATCCTAATAGAAGATGTAGACCAAGATAAGTAATGAGTAAGTAAAATTATCTAGACATGTGAAACAATTGATAGTAAGTGAAAACTATGAGTAATATGGAGTAGTATAGACCATGATGAGTCAATCATGGGAGGTAAGGAAGAGTGATAGGAATAATATATGTCTACCTACATGGTAGAGTTGCTGATCATATAAGATTCACTTGAGAATCATTATGTGATGGACTAGAACCTCATAATTAATTAAGAGGAGAACAATAAGAAGCCAAGTGCAAAACAATAGTGCAAGAATTGTGTTCCAAAAATATGGGAAGTGTGCCAAGCACATCTTGACCATATGCTTATGGTAGAAACACTTAGAAGTATAGGAACTGTATCCTAATAAATATGAATTCAGAGTAACCATATTAGAACTAGAGGTATCATACAAAATAGTCCTCAATAGCACTTAAATATGGAATAATACTAAGTTAAGTAGTACTTCCAAAGAAAATTAGGTTAACCTTAACCATCCCAAACCACTTTGTTTCAAGTTTATCTCATTGCACATGTGCAATTAAGGTAAATGTTGAGACAAATAGTAGAAATCCCCGTATTCGTGCTAAGTATCACGATATAAACCTATCTTATGTGGTGTTATATACTACACATCAGAGCCTGATGTTTAGAGATGTCTTACTCAACTATTTTATTCAGGCTTATGATGATGTGTATTATATGCACAAAGCTGAATCTTCTTGGATTTTTATTGGATTTTCATTGTTTGACTAGATCCATACATGAAGTTTGACTTTGATATGCAAATGCATGTTGCAATATCAAGTTCTTACTTGGTGTTATAGATCTAGAGGGTAATGGTATTCGTGTGAGGAAGTGACGAATTCTGAAGACAAGATGAAGGTTCATCAGAAAAAGGAAGCAAAGTTGTGGGAAGTAACCACAATATTCTGAAGGAAGTATCAACCAAAACTCATGCTTAGCCTTAACAGAGGAGTACTTTAGTACATGAAAAGCATGAAGGTAAGAAATATGGTGATTATGGTCAAGCTGAAGCAGATCCATTGTCAACATAGAAGAGGGAATGCATGGGAAATCACCTTGGATACTATATTCATAGTGGTTTTCTTGCAAAATAAACCCTGAAGAAAGGAAGATGACCTATAAAACCATAGCAGATATAAGAAGACCATAATTGATATCAGAAGACCACTATTGGTATAGGATAAATACTGCGAGATAAAGCAGAAGATGTCTCGTCCAGTTGATCAGAACCTATAATAGAATTCATTTTTAGATATCAAATAGCCACAGTTGGTATAATAACCACAGCTGGTATCAGTTGGTATTACAAATAGTCCACGATTTAATTATTTGTAACAAGAGTTTGTGAACAAATAAAACCTTATTCGCCAAATAACAATGACCTATAACAATTAGTCGAAGGATTCACATTGGATGTCCACAATTGAGTGGATACACCATTGATATTCTTCGTAAGACCTTAGAAGAGTACAACTCAGAAACTAGACTTAGACCAATATCCTAACCAGGAGTCCAATGGTTGGAAGAAAAAGGAGTTTAAGACCATAAGAAAACTCTAAGGGGTAGAGTAAAGATTGAGTTGATTGTACAATAAATCAATATTTTGAGCAAGATAGTTGAAGAAGGTCTGAACTGAGAGGAAGTTCGATCTTATTTTCATAAGATTGTTGAACAATACTTTCAGAAGAAGGTCAGACCAGAAGCCGAGGTTCATACCTCGAGAACGTAAGAAGTGGATTATAACTTGAGCAAGTGAGTAGTATTTACTCAGAAGTACGAAAGCTCAAGTAAGTCAAGCATAAAGAAGTTGGACGAAGAAAACACCATAGACCAAATACAGCTCAAGAAGGCCAAAGACTGAAGTAGATTGACCATACCAAAACTAAAGTCTATTTGAATGATTCCTTTCATGGAACCTAAATGAATCTAAAGAGTTATAGGTATCAATTATAAATCATGATTGGATGGACTATATAAGTCTAATCCATTATTAGAAAAATAAACCATCACGACCAATTCCATAGTTAGTACCCTATTAAGCACCATTACTGCAATTTTGGTAGTAAGGGAAAAACAAAGACCTATTTCATCAAATAGGAGAATGTTATCCAATTAGTCCTCAATTAAGACTGTCAGGACAAGAAGAAGTCCCAATCATTGAATATTCAATGAGAAAGGAAACAAGCTTATAATACTGGAGGAAATCTAGGAAGTAAAGGAAGTAATAGATGTTTGATGTCAAACACTAATGGATTCCAGGAAGAATCTGGACAAGGGATGTATTCAATTATATCCAGTAAGATCACCATGGAGTTCGAGAAAAGATTTAGTCTGCACAAGTCAGATCCACACTTCAGAAACGTGAGAGTGATCAAACTTCGAGGACGAAGTTTAGTTTAAGGGGTAGAGACTGTAATATCCCAGGTATTGGGGTTACAAAAATAGAGGAAACAGATGTGTGCATTGCATTCATGCATAGAAAATCTGGGGATTTTCGCGCTTTAAAGTAAAACAGATCACGATGAATCGAAGTTTCACTTGACCTTGGTGGAATTGAAGTAGCTCATCAAGTCAAGTGCTATAAACCTCAATGTGACTTTGCTAAAACCTTGTTTTGGGTAGAGATAAATTGATCTAAGGGGTTAGATCAAATGGAACTAATAATCAACACAACAACACTATAATCAATGATCAATTGCTTGAACTTATAACAGATCATAATAAGGTAATCCTTGCCATAGCATATGAACATCATTTCAATTGCAAACCAAGTAACAATATAATGGAGAAACCATTCTTCACTTATCTTTTCCATGTCTTAAAAAAAATCCTTGATCCTACCATGAACCTCATGGTATTCATTCTACTCTAGTCTTGGAAACATAACAAGGAGATCAACTCTAGAAATACATTTCTCTATTCCATATAATTAACACACATCAAACCTAGAGAGGTGAGAGTTCTATTATAATTATTAGTGAAGCAATAACAAACCTTGAGCTAAATCTTGGATATACATCCAAGCACTCAAATTATCATCTTCAAGAGGAACCCTAGAGTATTATTCAAGTCCTTCCTAAATGAGAGAGAGACCAATCATACTAATTCTAGCTTTACCTATTTAAGAATCAATGTTAAACTTTGAACTAAAGTATTAGATAAACCATTTCACCTTGAAGTGGTGAGATCACCAAATACCAAGTGGAATAAGACTATATCCAGGACTTAGTGAAATAAGGAGTGGAATAAACCAACTAAGATAGACAATTGAATCTTTGGCTCAGTAACCTAAATAAATATTAGGAGTACACCATAAACCCTAGAATAACTATTCTTAAATGAGAAAGCTCAAACCATGGTGTTATACTCAAGATAATTGAGACAACCATAACCATGTACACCCAAGAAACTATAAGGGAGATATTATGTTTAGTCAATCTAGACAATGCTTGATCATGGAAGTGAGAACCCCATTTTAATGAGAGATCCTTAGGAAGCCAAACCTTGATCAGTATTAATTAAGTGTTGATCATAAACCCTAAGAACTTGGGGTATGGAGAATAAACCCTAACGGGATAAGTAGATCTCATTCACCACATGAAATCATAGGGAGGTAACTAGTAGGCAACCCTAGACTTTTACCTCAATCCCAACTTGTGAATCTCTTGGTGATCAAAAGTAGAATCCTACCACATTTACCTTCCATCTAGTCTTCACTTAAGAACCACAAGAGAACTTTTAGAGTCAAACTCTATACTTTATATGATGAGAAACTATTCATCCATAAGACCAAAGTTAACTATAAAAAGAACTATAACCAATGTAGTTAATTTAATGCTAAAGTAAGGATAATAAATGTAGTTAATTGTTAGAAGATAAAACCAATTCTCAAATCCTTAGTAATTAAATGAGCACATAAGCAATTAAGAAATTAACCATATTATCCTGGTTAGGGGAGGTTAACCCTAGCACATGCAATATGGTGTCATCTCATCTCACCTCCTAGAATTAAACCTCAACCCTACTTTATGTATCACTATGGTGATCATAAAACAAATCAGGCCATCGATGAGATTCAAACCAATTGTCATTAGGTGAATCTCATTAGAACCTTAGAAATTGCTCACAAACTATATCTTTGGTTTCAATTATGAACCAAAGATTAACCTTGTGCTATATTTAAGAATTAAAACCCATAAGTGGTAATCAACCACTTATCATTAGAATAAAAATCAAACCCTGATGAGAGTAATACCTACTCTAAGCATTTCAAGGTGTTATTAAAATAATAGTACAAGTATCAAACTTGAAATAGAAATTAAGATAAGGATAAGTATTAACCTTAACAAGTGGTTTATCATAGATACTATGAAACCCTAATACATTGGTGCTCACATAAAATTATGTGCAGGTGACCAATTCCCTAAAATTGAAACCAAGTCTTAACACAACCTTTAAAACACTTTGAGTTGAAAGTATCAACAATAATGATCCAAATAATTGAATTCACAAGGAAAAAGAAAATTAAAAATAAGAATATAAGCTCATGCCTATTTATTTTTAATAAGCCAACAAGCATGACATGTAAACAAATAAAAAATACTTGCTTCATATTGGAGTGTGGTGTAATACATCACACTACCTATCCATTGAATTCACATAATAAGAAACCTGCAAGAAAATTTTGAAAACAAATTAGATTCTAAACAGAATTCAAATATGAATTCAAATGGGCAAATTGAAAATAGAAAATAAAGAGAAAATAGAAAAGGAGAGGGGAAGGACTTACCTGGACCTTGCCAGCCGAAGAAGCCCAGCAGGAGTCCACTCGAGCAGCCCAGCAGTGGCCCACGTAGCAACCCAGCACCAGCCCATCAACGCCGGCCAACGCCAGCCCGTACCCTTTCGTCTCAGATATTTTGGAGGAGGGACGAGGTCGTCGTCCACCTCTGTCCGGTCGACACCGCGGCGAGCCACGTCCCGCGCCGCCGTTGCGGACCATTGCGGACGTCGTTGACTAGCCCATCGCCTCTGCCTTATCCCTACGAGTCCGAAACTACCCTCGCGCGCCACGATTCGTGCCCAAACCAAGCTCGCCGACATCGCCATGTATCCCGGCCGTCTCCGACGACATACCATCGTCACAGGGCACGCCGCGGGCTATAAAACCACCTGGAGGAGCGCCGTTGAATGCTTGATCTTCGACACCTCACCACCATCTCTCTCAGGCCCTCACTCTCTCTCATTCTTCTTCAAACACCGGGTTCACTGTCGGAGAATTCTCCGGCTAGCCGCCGATTCAAGCCACCCCGGGAACTAGGGTTAGGTCCAGCAGATGCATCTCGACTCTTAGAACCTCTGGGCGGAAGCACGCATCCAGGGGAGCTTAGAGGAGTACGAATTTCGGCGTTCCCTTTCGCCTGGGTTCGCCGGGAAACTGGAGCTTGCCGTCGTCTCCGACCACAATCGAGGGCGCCGACCATCCCGGAAGCCTTCTGGTGAGCAGACGCATCGATTAAGCCCATAATCGCTTCCCGTGATGCATCGTAGCTTCATTTCATCACTTGGCCGGAGCCCGCCGCCGCAGATGGGGGTCGCCGGCGATGTTCCGGTGGTCGATCCAAGCGATACACCTCACCATCCGACTCAGCGGGTAGAGGGGGTCCGAATAGTACTAGCCGCGCGTCCAGGGGCGCCAGAAACCGGCGGCGCCGCCGTGTGCTGTCCCGCCGTCGTTTAGCCGTCGTTGAGGTCAAACGACCGGTCAACATCGCTCAGTCACCGCTCGCGTGGCAGTCCACGTGGACCTCTGGCCCACGGTCAGTGCCTCTGCGGGTGGTCTGGCCGGGTACAATTAGCATTTCTTTTGTTTTATTTCAAATACAATAATTACTGAAACTTTGATAAATTGTAGAAAATCCAATATAGCTCAGAAAAATAAATAGAAGATATCAAAATTCTTATAAAGATAAATCCTATCCAATAAAAATATAAAATAAAATTTTAATTTTTAATAAAAATTTAGTTATTTAATACTTATTAAATAAGCCTTTTCTTTAATTCTAAATTGTATTAAAATTCAATAAATTGGAAAACCTTCTAAAATAAATAAAAACCAGTAATAAAAAAATAAAGAAAACATTAAAGCTATTTTTCTTTATTTGTTATTTTGTTAAGTCTTTATTAGTGGAAATTAAACCCTAATTAATAAATTACCTTGATTATTAATTCTTTAAAAAATAATAAAAGGACAAATCCAATATTATTTTAATTTCATAGTTTTTAATAACTTCAACTTTATTAATGAAGTTATTAATCCACGAATTATAGGGTAATTAGGAAACCCTAGTTCCATTAGAAACAAAGTGATAACCTCATCATTTCATGTGTAATCCTAAAACCCTAATGCCATTTAGACCCTAGATCCATTACTTCTTATGAACCCTAAATTGTTCCCAAACCTAAACCTAAGTAACATGTGATCATGTTACTTCACCAGTTAACATAGATTCATATCTAGCAACTAAATACTAGTTCAAATCCACATAAAATATGGGAACCCTATCACTACTAATTAGCATCCCATGTGTTTATCTTCATCAGACCTAGATAATTAAGTAGGGTTAACCAAATATAAACCCTAGATCCTATTACCAAAGCCATCATCCTTATTCATTCATATTTAGCATCACACCATTGTGATGAACCCTAACGACAACCATACCTATTATTTTACTTTACATAACCCTGTTCCACAAAACCCTATTAGTGTGAGATAATTATTAAACGTCCTATTTAGGAACCAACTATGCTCTACTTAGATATCCAATAGCAAATCCAAAACAACCTCAACCTTAGTTGTAATACTTCTTATTCCTTGAGGAGTATGTTCTTCAAAAGTTATTCTTTTGAAGAAAATAAGAAGTAGCCAACAACCTCAACCTGAATTGAAATATTACTTATTATTCAAACAATATGTCTTCAAAAGTTATTCTTTTGAAGTAAATAAGGAATCATCAATCCTGCCTTATAAGATCTATAAACCCTAGCTAGCTATCACCAACAAGATGAACCAAGCTTAATAACAACCATGTATAAATAATTGCTTAGAATGCCTAGGCTTAACTCAACCTTACAAGCCCTAGGTGTCGATGAATCCAACATTGTTGTGATCCATCTAATACTTACTCCAGAAACTAAATGAAACCATAGTCAACCCTAAAAATCCACAAGCCTAATTATCATACTTGTTCTTTATTAAAGAACATGTTCTTCAAAAGTTATTCTTTTGAATTATATGATAAATAATCATTAACCATGTCATATAGTGCTAACACCAACCACTATTCATTACATGTCAGGATTATACAAAATGTTATTGTTGTGTGCTATTAATGCTATTGTTATGATATATTGCAGCACATGATTATGATACCAAGTAATCACACCTGAATAAGAACCTTGTTTGTGAATCACTCTAAAAGTGCAACACACCCTGAACTAATCATTACCACTCACTAATCCTAAATCATCGGGGTTAGGTCACGCTTAGAGCGATTGCATCTCATACTTATGCATTATTGCATCCTTGCCAATCTTTTAAACATCGTCCTTACCGGACGATGATGCTATTTCAGAATTTGGAGTTATTGCGCACCGAAGACCTTGCCTGCATAATCTTGCGGTCAAGAAAGGCAAGTTCATCGCTTGCTCATGTCATTTGAGTATTTTTATCAAATTACTTGCAAAGTACTATGGTTATCACGATTGCATAAAAACCAAAACCACTACTTTCGTAACTATGAATATGACTATGTGGTGGGCAATGGAACCATGGATTGTGTTGATATGGTGGAGGTTCCATTGCAAGGGTTAATATCCATCCAGGATTAAACAACAAATGTCGCCAGTGATTCTTGTGCCGTAATACCCGTGTTAACCATAAGATCCGGAGTGGGACGGAGTAGTCAAAAGTGTTTCCACCTCTCGTTCATCAACGGATGCGCTTACCGTAGACGGTTGTATCTTGCGGAGCAATTGGTGGGTGGGGAGCCCCTTCTAATTCCCCACGGTATAGCTGTTGCTTACCGTAGACGGTTCCTGCTTGCGGAACAATTGGTGGGTGGGGATCCCCTTCTAATTCCCCACGGTAATGTGGTCTATGATGGGTTGCAGCTACCGGCGAAGGAGTTTGGTTAACGAGTCCCAAACTGTTGTCGTGGTCGGGGTCCACCCTGAAATTACGGGAATAATGGGACCGACGAGGACCCAGGGTCGGGGTATGCAACAAAGGGTGGGTGTTCGAGGTAGCGGAGGAACATGATTGGCTAGACCTTATACCGGGCCTCACACCAAAGGAAGTGTGGACGAGAACTTAAGCTCGGTTGGCACCAAGGATAAGATCTCTTATGGGTAAAGCAACACCCCTCTGCAGAGTGTAATGAATCGTGACCTGTCACTCCCTGTTCCGGGATATGGAACTGCGAACGCTGCCGGAAAGGAGCTCCATGAAGTTCTAGTAAACCGGTGAAGGCTGACGGACATAGTTCTTCTGAATAAAAGCAATCTCTTGAAGAAATGATTATGAAAACCTGCATTGGTATTAGACTTTCTGGTCTAATGCTGTAGCTAGAGCATTAAACACCTCTTTCCTATAATGAACTTGTTGAGTACGCTCGTACTCATCCCACTCTTAAATCCCCTGCTTAGATATGGAGGCATCGAAGGAGGATCTACAGTGCAACTCGAAGACCGAGGAGTCAACAACTACTTCAAGAGACAGAACCCTGTCAGAAGAGTCAGATACCACATCCAACAAGGAGAAAACATAGTTTAACCATAGAAGGAAACTAGCTTCCTAAATCTAGCTCCTATTTAGCTAGAATCTATTCATAGCCTCTATAGCTAGTTAAATACTCTACAAATAGAGTTCGTGATAGGATTAGACTACGAGTCGTTCTTCTGGAGTTATCTGCAGTTTTACCTCATTGTAAAGTAGGAGGTCTGTGATGATCTTATGTAACGAGTCCGTGTGTAATTCTATAGACATGCCTTGGACCCGCATATGTTTCGTTGTACCACTCGAGCGATATAATACTAGTGGAACGGTGTTTCATTGGTGTTGTATCGGACTTGCATACTACACCATGCGGTGGTATGCCGGGTCACCACGATAATGGATCCAGAAACTTTGTCGGGATTACGGGAAGATGTGGTCGAATGTCTTGTCAGCTTCGAGTTGTTGTTCCCACCATCCTTCTTCAATATTATGACGCACCTCCTCGTTCACCTAGTTGAAGAGATTAGAATTCTCGGTCCTGTATTTCTACACAATATGTTCCCATTCGAGAGGTTCATGGGAGTCTTAAAGAAATATGTTCATAACCGAGCTAGGCCGGAAGGAAGTATCTCAAAGGGCTACGGAACTGAGGAGGTCATTGAGTTTTGTGTTGACTTTCTTCCTGACCTTAAGCCGATTGGTGTTCCCGAATCTCGGTATGAGGGGAGGCTGACTGGAAAAGGCACACTAGGAAGGAAATCAATGGTGTGCAGGGACAAGATTTCTTTCAATCAAGCACACTACACAGTTCTATACAATTCCATCTTAGTGGCTCCGTACATCGAGAAACATAAGAATGCTTTACGAGAAATAAACCCGGGGCAGCCCGAGTCCTTGATTACATGTCAACACATGAATACCTTCGGCAGTTGGTTGCAAAGACATCTCATTAATGACCCATCTGTTGTGGAGCAGCTGTTCTTGTTGGCCAGGTTACCATCTTCAAACATATATACATTCCAAGGGTACGAGATAAATGGGAATACATTTTACACGATCGACCAAGATAAAAAGAGCACCAACCAAAACAGCGGTGTCCGCTTCGATGCAAAAGACGAGAATGGGCAGACCACCACATATTATGGATACATAGAGGAGATATGGGAACTTGACTATGGTCCCACTTTTAAGGTCCCTTTGTTTCGGTGCAAATGGGTGAAGCTCAGCGGTATACATATTGATGATAAGTACGGTATGATAACGAGTGGATCCCAACAATCTTGCGTACCTTGACGAGCCATTTGTCCTAGCCGGCGAGGTGGCTCAAGTTTTCTACGTGAAGGACATGTCTAGCAAATCAAGAAAAAGAAATCAACAAAAGAATACATCAACCGAGGAGCCAAAGCGCCACATAGTTCTTTCGGGGAAAAGAAACATCGTGGGAGTGGATGACAAGACAGACATGTCGGAAGATTATAATAAGTTTAAAGAAATTCCGCCCTTCACGGTGAAAATTGACCCAAGCATCTTACTAAATGATGAAGATTCTCCATGGCTACGGCGTAGAAGATCACAACACTAGATGGCGATGTAATAATGTATTCTTCATATATAGTTCCCAAGACAATCTCTACATTTATGTAATAATGAGAACCCTTTCCCCAACACTGTTAGAGGGAAATTTTTCACGGGCTTGCAGGGAAATTTTTCCGAGGAGCGGCTTCCGAAGATGCCGTAGGGCGTGTGCACCAACGACATCTTCGAGAAGCTGCGCACGGGAGATTTCCCAACCCTTTCCTTCATCCATGGGAATGAAACTGTGCTTGGCTTGTTGATCTGCTTGGCAAGGCGTATTGATGCTCCTTTTATAGGCACGGCACCGCTTCTACTTTGTCTTGTTCCTTCGACAGGGCGTCGTGTGCTACATGCTTTATCTCATCGAGCAGTGCGTCCACCCACGCTTCCTTATCCTGCCGACGGCTTTAGTCCCGGTTGCAACCACCAACCGTGACAAAAGGTTACCGACACATCCTTATCCTCGCCGACAGCTTTAGTCTCGGTTGCAGCCACCAACCGTGACAAAAGGTTACCCGCACATCATCCCCCGCGATAAGGCCCTCCTAGATAAGCCTCCCCAGTCTTTTGTCCCGGTTTGAGCCTCCACCCGGGATGAAAGTTTCGCGCGCCTCTTCGTTCCCGCCTATTTTCTTCCCGCATTCCCGCCATTTTTCCACTATATATATGTAGGCTTGGACTCATATCTGCAAACCTCATCACTCTCTCCCATGGCTTCGATCGTATGTCTAACACCCCGGGAGGCGGAGGCGCTTAGCGCCTCGAACTACCCCTGCCCGCCCGGCTACCGCGTCCCGACCGGCTGGTTGCTGAGCGTCGGAGGCGTACCGGTCCCTCCTATCCCTGTAGGTGTGCCACGCGAGATGGCCATCACGAACCACTACTATTTCGAGCTCACGCCTGAGCAGCGGAGGAATCCCTAGTGGCATCCCGACTACAGCCCGACTTGGGACAGCTTCTTCATCAATCGGCGTGAGAGGGCGGTTGCCAGGTACGAGGAGGACGGCCCGCCTCCTTCGAACTTCAACGAGGCCGGCCGTCGGATGTGGTGGCGCGGCCGGACTCTCCGGAGCGTCATGGCCTATCGTGGCCCCCGCTCGCGCTACCCTCAATCCCAGCCCACGCGTGGTCATCCGCCGAGGTTCGACAACCGCGACCCCGATGCTAGCGACGATGACGTCGGCGACTATGATGACTACGAGTGGCGACTATTATAGGACTAGGCACGACTATGATTGAATGGCTCCAACATTCGAATCTGGCCATGTATCTTATTTTTCAGTTGAGCTCTGTACTTTAATTTCAGTTCAATCGTAATAAATTTCGTGTCAACCACTTTATTGAACAAAAAGAACCGACAACGACTTTATAAACTAAATTTAAACTAATAGAACCGACAACGACTTTATTGAAATTACAATAAAATAGATAAATTACTAGTCTAGTCTCTACTCGTCGTCGGAGGTTGTCTCCGTCCAAATGTCATCCCACCGAGGGTCGTTTTCGGTCCAAGTTGTATTCGGGTTCTCGAGCTCGAAGGCGGCGACGGCCCGACGGTTGCGCCTGTTGGACCTGCGTTGTGCCCTAAGGTTAGCAAAGAATGCGTCGGGGGACTGCGCCCTCCACTGGCGCATCAACTGATCGTCGCGCTCGGCGATGGTGATCCTGCGCTGCACCTGGCGATGCCGGCGACGGTCCTCGTCGTCGACGAGGCACGGCGGTGGCGCGAGGAACTCCGCCTCCTCTAGCGATTCAACATCCGGGAAGTTCATGTCGTGCCCCGGCCGCCGAAAGCGCCACGCCGCCGCGTCGTAAGCGCGCGCCGCCTCCTCCGGCGTGTTGTACGTGCCGAGGGTGAGGCGGAAGCCACCGGCGCGTATCTCGGCGGTGAACCTACCGCTCGGACGCACTCGAACGCCACGGAAACCGGACGCCCCTCGACGACGTGGAGGCATCCCGGAGATGAATGAGCGGAGAGGGAGAGGGGTGCCGGCGACGTGTGGTTGCGCCCGCACTCGTCGCTCTATATAGCGCACGCGGGGCATGGCACATGTCAGCGGTGGCTACACGTCGCACACCGGCGTCGGCGGGGCGAGTCACGTGTCAGCGGTGGCTACACGTCGCACACCGGCGTCGGCGGGGCGAGGCACGTGGAAGCGGTGGCGACACGTGGCACGGGGACGCGACACGAGTGGCACGGCGGCGGTGCAAAGGGGTGAAACATACACGACTATCCGTTTGATATGATGCGAGATGCAAATAGTTATATGGATGTCATATTCATGTTCATTGGATTTTTCTGATCAACTTTCATATATAAAACTTTTCTATTTGAGTTACCATTTAAAAGTTATTGAAATAATAGTTTTATTAAGTTAAAATAGATAAAGCAGGGTTTATTTTTAAAACAGAAAAAAAACAGCTCCAGGGGCTGATCCGCGTCCAACGGCTCCAGGCCGTTGGATTCAAACGGCCGGAGCCGTTGGATGCACATGGCGCGGATCAGCCGCCTCCCCTCCCACCCCTTTTGTCGCGGGTCGAGCCACGGCCCGCGATAAAGACCCCCTTTTATCGCGGGTGGTGGCACGACCCGCGATAAAAGGGGGGCCTTTTATCACGGGTCGTGCCACCACCCGCGACAAAAGGGGGTAGGTATAAATACCTAACCCCGCGGGCGGAGCCCCCACCCGCGACACCCGGAGGCCATTCACTTAGCAATTTTGCGCCGCCAGGCTGCCGAAAATTTCTGCCGCCGCCGCCGTCGCCGCCACGAGCTCCTCCGGCGCCTCCTCGTCGAGCCTCCGCCGCTCGTGCGCCGCCTCGGCCGCCTCTGCCGCGCGCGCTCGGGGGCCGCCTCTGCCGCGCGCGCTCGATCTGCAGCGCTCGGGGGCCGCCGCGCCGCGCCGCCGCCGCTCCCTCCTCAGCCCCTTCGGCGCCGCCGCCTCCCTCAGCCCCTTCGGCGCCGCCGCCTCCCTCGTGCGCCGCCTCGGCCGCCTCAGGTAGCCCACCACTAGCAGGGGTGGCGCCAGTACCGGCGCCGGCGCCCTCGGCCTTTTTTTTTTTTGTTAAATTGGTTATTTAGTTATAATTAGTTTTATGTAATTAGTTAATGGTTAAATAGTTAGTGATTTTGTATATGGTTAAATAGTTAGTTTATAGTTATTTTGTATATGGTTAAATAGTTAGTTTATTTTGTATATTTTATATATAGTTAGTTTATTTTGTATATTTTATATATTGTTTAGTTATTTAGTTTAGTTTAATTATTTAGTATAGTTAGTTTATTTTGTATATAGTTAGTATAGTACCGACGCCGACACCGGCGGTGTTACTAATATATATAGTTAGTATATATAGTACCGACGACACGTCCGACACCGGCCCTCTCCCTCTCGCAAACACATCTCTCTCCCTCTCGCGAAAATCACCGACGCCGCAACTCCCCTCTTCTCTCCCTCTCGCGAAAACCATCGACGCCGCAACTCCCCTCTTCTCTCCCTCTCGCGAACAACCGACGCCGACACCAGCCCTCTCCCTCTCGCAAACACCTCTCTCTCCCTCTCGCGAAACCATCGACGCCGCAACTCCCCTCTTCTCTCCCTCTCGCGAACAACCGACGCTGACACCAGCCCTCTCCCTCTCGCAAACACCTCTCTCTCCCTCTCGCGAAACCATCGACGCCGCAACTCCCCTCTTCTCTCCCTCTAGGGTTAGGTTAGTTTTTGGTTAGCTAGGGTTAGGGTTTGGTTTGGGTTAGAACATGTACTTATCGATTTAATTTTTTGCAGAAACAATGAATCCACTCGAACGGGACTTGGAACAGGAAGACATTTTCGCGAACTTAATCCGCGATGGTGATGGAGAAGCCGGCGGCTCCGGTGATCATGGAGAAGCCGACGGCTCCGGTGATCATGGAGAAGCCGACGGCTCCGGTGATCATGGAGAAGCCGGCGGCTCTGGTGATGGAGAAGCCGACGGCTCCGGTAATGACGAGGTATACGATCAGTTGAGGCATTAATGGAATTCTATATGTACTTATGTATATAAATTAACTGATTTTTATTCTCTTAGGCCTCCGAAGATAAGTTGGACAAACGAGGCCCGGCAAAGAGACTGGGCAAAAAAGACCACTTCAACATTGAAGCTATATCACCGAAAGGCCAACCTGTGGCACCCGCGAGTGTCGAGTGACATTTAAGAATCGGTGCGGAGTTGTGGTTAGAGATCATATCCCGATCACCGTTAGAGAATGGAACAAGACCAAGAATGTGTCGGAAGATCATGTTGCCGATAGGTACAAGAACACACTTTTTGACGACCTCATGTCACATTTCACTTTGCCAAATTTGGGATCGGACTCTGAGAATGCCAAGCAGAGGGCGCTAGTGAAGAAGTGGGCTCTTAAGAAGATGGGGGAACTTTTCCGAGCGTACAAGAACCGGTTATGGAAAGCTTACAAGGCCGAGAAGAAGCCTCCAGTATTCGAAAACTATCTAGCGAAGCAGGAGCATAACTGGGAAGAATTTGTGAACTACAAAGAATCAGAGGAGGCTGTGAATCTGTCAAAGAAAAACAAGAAGAATGCAAGCGAAAAGAAATATCACCATCATACGGGGCGAGGGGGCTACGAAGTAGCCATGCCTAAGTGGGATGCACAAGAGGCTGAGATGAAGCTGAATGGGATCACTCCAGAACCAGAGCGAGAAGGATGGGACACTAGGGCTCGAAATTGGTTCCTCGCGCATGGCTGTGAGTATGACATGAAGACAGGGAACATTGTTGAAAGTGACAGCAGGGTTAGGGTACCCAGGGAAGAATGGATTAAAGTGACGACAGAAATAAAGGCGGGAAAACTAAAGTTTGCTCCCGATAGAGAGAAAGACTTGCTGACGCTTGTACTCGGTAATCCCGAGAAGGGAGGACGAACAAGAGGCTTCGGCCCTAGTGTTCCGTGGTCGCTTGGGTTTCCGGCCGACGCGGAGACTTATAGAAGCCGAGCGAGAGCTAAAAACGCGAGCTGGAGGTGCGGAATGACAGGATGGCCGAGTTCCAACGCCAACTTGACCAGCAGCAGCGGGAGATTCAGCAGCAGCAGCGGGAGATAAATGAACTAAAAGGACAGCGCCGGCCGGATAATACCGCCGGCATATCTCGGCGACGAGACGAGCAGCGTGGCCGACTCGGAGGCCCCTACTACACGGATGATGATAGATGCCGGTCCCGGCGACCCCTTGGATGGAATCAAGGAGCAAACACCTTGTGATCTCCATGAGGTGTTCGGGAAGGTTTCGTTAAGGTGGCGGTCGGCTATGTCTTACCGGCATTTGGACCCGAAGGTGAGCCGGCAACATGGCATGGCAATCCGATTCCAGCTGGCTATGCTCGTGTCGGGGTGGATTCGGTTGTCCCGTCGTGGGGGACATTGGAGCTCGATATCCCCGGAGGTGATGGGGGGCTTACACTCGGAGAGGTGCTGGGAGAAATCATTCTCCGGGAAAAGAAGAACATCAAGCTGCCAGGCCGGGTAGCCCCTAGTACCAGTCGTCCGAGCAGGTCACCATCACCTCCTCCAGATGATCGCAGGCCACCATCACCTCCTCCTACTGATCACATGTCGCCACCATCACCCCATGGGTACGACGTCGACCACGACATCTGTAGTCCATCTCCAGCGCCGCCGCCTCCGCCCACTAAGACTCGGAATGCACCCTACCGGAAGCATTTCAAGAGTCCTATCCGCAAGTTGTCGCCCCTCCCAAAAGTACCAAAGGTTCCTCCCCCCCGTCCTTGGGATCTTACTGTCGAGGAAAATGCGGCCGCTGTTGCGAAACACAACTATGATCATTTCCATAAGCCAAAACCTCCAGCGCCAGAGCCATACACCGAGAAGCAAATAGCATATGCTACTTCTTTTCTGAACACACCATCACAATATGACTTACACGAGAAGAAGGATGACTATACACGCCACCTTGCGAGGGTAATTGATGACAAGAGGGAGAATATTATTGCTGAGAAGAAGGCTAAGAAGAAGGATATTGCTACCACGAGCAAATCATCAGCTACAAGTGCAACCGAGAAGAAGTCAAGTTCAACAACTGCACCCCTCAAGGCCAAGGAAACGACAAAAGGAAAAAAAAGAAAGGAAGTTCCCCTCCTCGGAAATCAGCCCAAACAATCGATCCCAGCACTCAAAGTGTTTAATGTTCCCAAGTTGTACCAGCAACAGGGTGGTTTCGATATGGAAGAAGCTGCAAAGCTAGCGGCTGCATGTGAAGTTACCGTGGAGGAATTGATGTCTGCAGCAGATATAGTTCCCACTGCTGATATGGTTCCTCAATTTGTCTACGGGGCCGACTTGGTCAGCAAAGAGCAGCTGCATAAACTGCCAACACATATGCGGAATTTGCATCAGTGGTACCTTGATGCATGCAAGGAGAACATAAGGTTCATCGTGGCGCATATACCACGTGAATATTACTACCGAAAGGAGGAGATCCATATTGAGATAAATGAACTCGGCGGTTATTCAATTTAGATGCCCTCGACAAATCTCTCATGAGTTGCTATTGCTTGTAAGTTGTTAACTACATATAAGTTCATTTTCATTCAGTTCATATTCGTTTTCATTGCATATACTCATTATTTCTTATGTGTTCTCTTATGCGGATCGAAGATCAGTGAATGCAAAAGTCACAATATTATCAATATTGGGTTTGTTGACCCAGATAAAGTAAATGTTCAAACGGTAAAGTATGACCGCGAAGAAACGGGGGGAAACCTACTCAGGTTTTTGGGGGAGCAATATTTCTGTGATTCAATATTGTTTCCTTACAACTACGAGTGAGAGTCTTAATGATCTTTTATGCACATCCAATTAATGATTTTTTTCTTACTCGATGTTAAGTGTAATTCCTGACGTATATACATAACATCATGTGTAGCTTCCACTGGATACTACTAGACATTAAAGTTGATAAGGGAATAGTTGAAGTAAGAGACCCACTGAGTAGAGGCGTGGACGGCTTCCGCGACTTGCAGAAGTTGCTCCAAGTGTAATTTCCTTCATCGCCGCGTTATATCTTTTGTGAGATATCAATTAATTATCCACTCATTCAATCATTCTTTTGCTTGGCAGGGCTTGGACAGCTTTCAAGAACCATCATAAGCAGAGTACCCGGGCAGAGAAGCTAACATTTACTCCTGTACCGTGCCCTCAGCAGCCACAAGGGACGAATCTATGCGGATACTACGTTTGCGAGTCCATTCGCATGTTAACCACTGAGAGGCAGAACAACAATAAATTCAACGTAAGCAATAACACTCACAACTTTATTTATTATCGTCAATATTTCGTTATCAAGATTGATATAGTCATACTCATCTCATTTTCGTATATAGGTCGACTACATGCGGGACGGACTCCAACCAAAGGAACACCTACTAGGAATTGCGGAGGAACTGGCGGGACTTTTGGTTAGAGAAGTACTAAACAACAAAGGCTTGTTTAGTCCAAATAGATGCTCTACCTCCAAATAGACGGTCGTTAGTACCGCTTGTCGATCGTGAGCTAAATGTATATATATATGTAAGGGGAATCTACATGTAAAGAGGAATCGACTTTTGCTTCCAACATTTGTTTGATCGATCTATATATATATATATTGAATGAACGTGTACAATTTCTAGTAGCGTACAAATATATGCAACTTTTATTTTCGAACGAAAAAAATGATATAACAGGCGGTCGGTGGCGGGGGGGGAGGGGTGCTGCACCCCTCAAACCCTAAAGCAGCAGCGTTGTGCGTGCGCCACGTATAGGGCCTTTTGTCGCAGGTGGTAACACCGCCCGCGACAAAAGGGCCTGTGCCATGCGCGCCCCGCAGCTGCCACGTGGTGGACCTTATGTCGCGGGTCGTAAGCGACCCGCGACAAAAGGTGGACCTTTTGTCGCGCCTCTGTTGTCGCGGCTGGCCGCCCGCGACAAAAGCCCCTAACCACCCGGAACAAAAGACCTGTTATCTACTAGTGAGATACATTCGTATCTATCAAAAATTGAGAAGCTTTTTTCAGATCGGAGGAAGTACTATATTTTCTATGACATCACTTGAACTTTTATGAACTTTACTAGATCCCCCCTTAGTTTTTTACTTGATATATTGATTTTTTAAACTGTAGGCCTTAGCCCTGCTTTAATTAATAGAGCCACAAACAGCCATCGTACAAGATGCTGAGGAAATCAGCTTACAAAGCGAAGGAACAACAACCAAATCTAAAATAAAACAAGACACGCCGCTTGAGGATGCTCCAAGGCAAGTTAGTCGCATCGGATGTTGATCATCGGTGAAGCGAATGCAGAATCCAGGCATCAGAGGAGTCATCGCTAAGGAGATCATGCTGTCGTCTACCATAGCAAATGTGCCTTGTGGTCACGCACCGTCCGTCTCCACTTCCAAAGAGGGACCCCTGCCCACTCGCTCTGGCTCAAGGAGCGTCGTACCGTCGGAAGTTGGAAAAGCTCACCCTTGAGCATGGAAGATTGTGAGACAACAAAGCAGCCCAACAAGGAAAACAGAAGCACCAACCACTCGGCCAGAGACAAGACCACAACGCGGAAGCACCACCGACACCGCCAACCAGCCACACCTGAGCCACTAGAAGACACTTGGCTCCTGAGACGGTGCCTCCAAGAAGGGAATGAAGCAAAAGCATCACCACTGCCTGATCTAGAAAGATCTAGGTTTTCACTCGGAGCACGCGGACAAAGTGATAAAACCCTCGACGATGCCTCCAAGAAGGATACAATGCAAAAGTGTTTTCGTCGCCGGCACCAGCCAACGCCGGGCAAGAATTTCATCTGGGTACACAAACCACTGTCCGAAAGTCGAAGAAGCCACATGTTGACTCGAGAACAAAGCACCTAGATCTGGCCGAGAGCTAGAGGGCTCCCAACCACGGCCGACCCCTGTCGGTCATCTCACCGCCCAAGTGATCAAGGTGGCCAAACCAACATCACGCATGGTGGTACCTGCCGCTAGGTCGCCACCACATCCACCGTAAAGGTCCGCCGCCCAGGGTACCAGAGATGCCAACATCTCCTGCCACCCGGGGTGGTAGCCCAACCACGCGAAGCCGGCCGACCTAGCTACCGTGCATGCAGCTCATTTGATCTCCATGCCTACCACCAACGAACACACAAGAGGCCATGGCAACCCAAGTCAAGATGCACACTCCAGCATGACAGATCTGAAGTAGAACCAGGGGAGAGGTCACCGCACACCAAGCGAGCATCGACTCCAGCACCTAGGACCCCCGCACCCAAGCATGAAGTTGCCGCAATGGAGCCGAGCTCACCGGATCTGAAGCCTCCAGGTCCGCGCAGGACAACTAGCAAACTCCAGCAAGCAACGGAGCTTGCACCGGCGCGTTGCTCCGTGTCGCTGCGGTGGCCCAAAACACCAAGGGGTCCTCGAGAGCAGGCTGCATCTCGCCATGGCTGCCGTGAGATCTGCAGGTGTCAAGGGGGAAGACGGGGAAGGAGTAGAGGCGGCCGGGCGCCCCGCCGCCGCCGCTGGCTAGCCGATGTCGACGGCGACGGAGGAGGAGCACCGGACAAGGGGAGGAGGAGCTAGGGTTTGTGTCATCCCTGGGTCGGACTGTACGGGAGCGACACGGGAGACTGGGGGTTGATATATTGATTTCAAAAGGAGATGATAAATTTAGAGGTTATGACCCGTGAGTCCAATTTGTTATAGACTAGCCAAAATAGGTCCTGCTTGATCTGCCCCACCCAAACAGATATAGGAGAATAGAGCTAAAGGTTTTTGTGTGTGTATGAAATAGATAGGTGAAGATGTCTTAAAAAAAACGCTCAAGAAAAGGGCTCCAGGCCTCCAGCTCCAACCCATCACCGTACGCACTGAACTGAACCGAAAAAGGAATCAGCCACGTACCCGAACAAGCCCTGCCTCTGTTCCTTGCAGCCATGACACAACACCTCAGCAACACCAACAACGCATTAAGAGGCAAAAGGCTGGCTTTACCGAAAAGAGTTTTTTTTTCGCTCCCACCTCTAGTGCTCTCGTCATTTAAAAAAATTAAAAGATATTTTACAAGTTGATATCTTTTCTTTTTTTCCTCTCCTTGCATGCACCGCTGTGTATCTTCTGCGATTGTGCCCCATGCCGGCGGGCCATGCATATCCGTCCATGCATTCGATCGGTGAGTACTACTGCGTCCGCTCGCTGCTGTCGCAGGCTGGAGCTGGAGAGATCTTTGGACTCGTCTCGTCAGCTGAAACTGCAGTGTGCCATAACTGCCAATGCCCGGAACAGGCATGTCCCCATGTGCACGAACAGTTTGACTGTTGATACATACAGAAACGAAGATACATCAGTTATACCCCATGTACATATGCACTCAATTCGTTCTTTTCTTTTATCTTCTTTTATGAGATACGGTACATGTACACGTAGACTGATAAGGCCATGGATGGGCTGCTGAATGCACGCAGGGTATGGCCATCTCTGGCATCGCTGTGTATGTGTGGTGATGCCGATGGTCAGTGCTGTCGGGGTGCTGTGCATGTTGCGTCGTGAGCGCCCATGCGTGCGCAAGCTAGTGGGAGCTAGCTTGCACAGTTGTTGAGCTACCGTGCTGGTTAGGCTGGGCAAGATGAGTTCTTTAACTTAAGTGACCCTTTTTCAAAAGATCAGTTTTGACCAATGAAAAAAATAGCGCGCTAACATAAATAGCGTGGGCTTCAGAAAAACGCTATAGACGCTATAACGTGCTAATAGCGTGCTATTTTTAAAAATAACGTTTAACAAAAAAATATAAAATTCAGGATTTTAGCATATATATAATAATAGACATAGCACTCTGTAGCTATAAAATCTCGGATATGATATTTTACAGCCAAACATCAACCAAAGATAGTTCACATAGTCCATAACTTGATATGACATAGTCTCAAAATCACAAACCATAGTTCACATTCACATTGTCCCGAGCTAGAAGGTTTGAAGGAGGGGAACAGAGGCACGGGGTGAAGGCGTGAAGGTGAAGCTAGGCGTGACCGCTTACCACCGATTGACAGAGGAGAAGGGGGCGGAGCTGCCGTCACGTCGTCGCCTGCCGGGCAGAGCAGGTGACAAGGAGTTGGGGAGTGCGCGATCTTAGTTTCTTAGTCTAGGGTTGCCTAGATTAGGGATTTAGGATACGCAAGTGGGTCAAAATGTGGAATGAGCTACTAAAAAAACTACTCTGCAAAATAGCGTGCTATGCAGAATAGCGAATAGCGCCAAATAGCGTGAAATAGCGCGTCTTTAGCGCGCATAGCATCATAGCGTGCCTAGAATGCATAGCATAGCGTTTAACTTCCAAATACGCTATAGCGCTGCTATTAGCGTGAAATAGCGCGCTATTTTTTTCGTTGGTTTTGACCCCTCCTAAATCTTTTCATTTTTTATGGTTTTTTTTGTCATACCATGTTGAATTGTTTTACTAAAGTATATGACAGGTCAGTTCGATTGGCTAGAACAAAAGAATTTACAGTAGCTATTTTTGGCCCCAAAACAGCTAGATCACACCATTTAGATTAACTAGTTTGCAAAGATCTTGAATCCTATAAGAATGTTTTTAGACCCTCTAGGTAAGAAAATAGGTAGATAAAGCCATATGGTATTGCTAGATTTAAGCGATTTAGTTACTTTTTCATAGATTTTAAGCAAACTTGCCAATCAAAGTGGCACGACCTCCATCTCAATTAAGCCTGTTGACTGTAAATATACCGCATAGCCTCCTTCCATTAGTTCGGATTTTGATTTAATTGGCTAGTGCATCAATGTTATAGGGTACGCGAGCTAAGAGGTCCCAAGTTCGAGGCACTGCTCACGCAGTTTTAAAAATAAAAATAAAAATAAAAATCACGTGGTCTAAACCGGAACCACGTTAAAAACTAAAATAGCCTAAACATAAGGGGGTGTTATATATAAATATATTGCATAGCCTCCTTTCATCACGTCGGACTTTTGGTTTACCGGACATACGGTGACAGACAAGACCGGTCGGCAAAACTAATCCCCGACTGACTTTTGGTTGGTGAAAACAGCTTCCCCGACCAACTTTTCTGCTGAGTTTATAATGTTGTGTTGTAGTGTCAATCTTATAAAGCCATCTTGCATGGCATGACAAAAAAATTATTATAAAAGTCGAGAGGAACTAAAAGTGATCCAAAGTTTTAAAGCAAACCATTAAGAAGACGCAAAAGATTCCCATCGGCCTCAGATTCATGTGTATTTGTGTGCGTGTGTGTTTGATTTGGGTCAGTCAAAGTATGTAGGTTCACTAGCCAACACCATCCACGCCTAATGTGGATGGCCAGCTTTCATCACGAGCTTGAGAGTACTTGACCGGGTGTGGGAGTATTTTGTCGTGCGCACTTAGAGGCGTGATTGGTAGCTTCCCCGACCAATTAACTTCTAATTCATGGGGTGGGCCTACGTGACAAAGCGTTTGGGCCAGCTTGGCAAATGTAGGTATGCCCCACTGATAGGGCAGATCAAATCTTAAATTGGCTGTGGGGGATTCATGTGGTGGCAAAAAGTATGACATGACAATTTTCATGCAGGGAAGAATAATAAGTGAAAAGTGAGGAGAACTTAAGTGTTGAAAGTAGTCAAGAAAGGGATCCAATGATCCCAAGATGGCCACCCAATTCTTTCCTAGAATTAGGGGTACCCTTTCCACTGTGGATGAACCGAAAATACTAAAAGGACCATGAGATTAGGTGTAGATATCATTTGTGGAATAGAGTACAGAGAAAATGAGCAATGGCTTGAAATAGCTAGACTAGATACTAGCAAATTTGTTTAGTCAGGCTAGGGTGAACTTAATTAGTGATACTTGCAGACTTGCAGTCATCATTAGCAGCATGTAAACTTCTACCTTTATCTACTGAAGCAAGAATAGTCTAGTAGTAGTACACTGCTATCTTAAACTTCTCACAATGGGTGAAACAACTGAATCTATGCCACTGAGAATACACCATTCCCAGCAAGGTTCCAACTGAAAACATCCCCCCTGCACCCACTGGACGGAATCCAGACGGCGTAACAAGTCATCCCATGATGCTTGCCTCGGTCCAATGAGTCTTCGTCGGAGCGGCACCTTTGATGGGGATGTTTCCAACACCTTAGCGAGTGTATCATTCTTGTGGCAGGCAATATTGTACAATGCCAGATACTCTTCTGGAAGCGTGGCTTTCCCTAGCCATTTATCCTCCTAGAACCTAATTTTCGATCCATCCTTACTAGAGAAAGATCCATGTGGCAAGAAGAACTTATTCGTCGCCATAAGACCTGCCCAAAAATGGGAATCTCCAGGTTTCCAAGTAACATGAGATAGCGCATTTGAGCCGATGTACTTTATCTTAAGGAGGGTTTACCAAATTCCTTCCTCAGTAAGTAGTTTGAATAACCACATACCTGGCAGGCCCTGTTTCTGGTCTCAAGGTCCTGAATACCAAGACCTCCTTGATCTTTAGGGCGGCATACCACACTCCATTTTGCTAATGGGTTTTTCCGCTTCTCACTATTCCCTTGCCACAAGAATCTTGATCAGAAATAATGCAATCGTTTTAAGACTACTCTAGGAAGTTGGAAGAAAGATATCATGTACAACACCATATTACTTAGTATTGAATTGATAAGTACTAGTCTTCCTCCGAGGGACAATTGTTTGTCTTTCCAGCTACTTCATCGAATTTGTAATCGTTCCTCCACCATTTTTCATTCGAGCACGGTGAGTCTCCAATAATGAACTGGGATTCCCAAATACCTAATTGTAAACTGGCCTTGCCTGCAATCAATATTTAAAAATCGTTAATCTTAACTTATCGATCGTCCATAAAATGAAGATTAATCGATTTTATCAGTCATTCATTTATCAGCTTATTTTTTATAAATTCTAATTTTCAACACAAAATTTTCTATAATATGCGATGAAAATAATAATATTGAAGCATTGCACATAAGTATTACCTTAATTTCTTGCATTTGAACCAATAATAATGGAAAATTTTCGCTAATGCACAATTCTACAAAACCATAGAACGAAAATATCAACTCCCATACCAAATTTCATTTAAATTTCTGACAAACAGCCTAAATATCGGTAACAAGAGTGAAATCGGATAAAATATCGGCTCTCATGAAGAAAATCGGTCAAAATATTGGTGGCGCGATAAACTGGCCGATATGCTAAAATTTTATCGGTTACCACCCAATTCACGATAAATCAGTATCTCGGGCTCTCGACCGATTTTTTGAACAGTGCCTGCAACCAAATAAATCAGCATACAGGTCTACTGGTTCCGTCCGGTATATAGGTTCTACGTATAAGACCAATGTATTATAATATATATTTATATATTGCAAAATATATATCATTAGAAACGCAAGATATTATTCTTTCTTGTGTTGTTAAATTTATACATTGTATAATATTTGTCACATTAACGATGTAGAGATATGCGCAAGAACTATACACTGAAAAGAGGGAACAGTAGGATCTAACACTTCAGGCAATTAAACGTAGGAGAACATGTGCAGACATGCTTCTGTCCCTACACATATTGCAGCTTAATTTCAGATTAGATGGCTCATTAACTGCAGAGCAGGTCCCTGCTGATGTCTAATCAACTACCCAGTACATGTACTTGCATAAAATGCATTAGAAGTGCCTAATCTCTAGTACAATGAAGCCACAAAAGAAGGTTAAAGATTGGTACATTATAAGAGAAATTCACAGAAAATTTCAAGGGACTGTGCAAACAAATCCTCATCACCAACCACACCAGTAAAAGCTGTGGTCCAGTTGAGCACATATAAATATAAGATGTAATCTGACCGAAATGACACCATGCAATACATATATCATTAGAAAAGCATGTGATCTCATAGTGGACCAGTCTATGGATCCCAGGAGGAACTTAAGAGGTTAAAAATAAGAAAGGACCAAAAGCCAGCATCAAATAATGCAAAACACATCAATGACAGAGACAGTGAGTTAGCATTTTTCATATACACACACATGCGTCAGATGGGAGGGCCGTCTCCAGGAATTTGGGGCCCCGGTGCGAGATGTAAAATGGGGCTCAATTTTGTATTTAAAAAACATATAATTAATATAGCTACAACATTAATTAAGACATATATACTGGTCTATACACAAAAAATGAGAAACTTAGAAATTGCCAACCTAAATTTTCGAATTAGTTCTACGATATGAAAACCCATTGAAAAGTTAAATGTAAATTTAAAATTTTAGTGCGACCTACCTACTAGGTAAAACCTAAGATGAATCTTTTATTCTGAGAAGCCACACAGATCGAACTGAACAAGGGGAGCAGTGTGTTTTTTTAGAGAGAAGAAGCGTGGGCATGGGCAAAACCAGTGGAAGGTTGTACTAGCTGAACAAGTGACATTGTTTGATGGGCCTTATCTCGTCAGCCCATAGCCCCATACGCGGACTCCAGGCTCGATTAGAGTCTCCTCTTCTCACCTAGACTCGACGGAAAGATTTGGTCGACCATCTATGGCGTTTCCGCTGAAGAAAACTGACCACACATGGCGCGGCCCCTCTAGGCGCTCGAGACTAGAGGCAACGTAGGGAGTGAGCGGAGAACCATTCTCCACCATCGGAGACCTCGGGTGGCTGTCCCAATGGAGTATCTGGCGATTTGGGGCCCCCAAAATTCAGGGCCCCGTGCCATCGCACAGCTCGCACACCCTCATGGACGGCCTCATGGGTCCAATCCTTGCGATGACAGAGAGTAAGAGACAGTGGCGCATCATATATGTAAGCTAGTACATTTGTATCTGCTTTGGAAAATACTAGCTAGCATATATAGTATTTGAGTGGTCTAGCCAGAGCATAGACACAACAAAGAGAGGAGCGCTGATGATGATTAGGAGGGGATCAATGTTCCCCACGGGACTTTTAATTATGGAAACCTCATGCCGTTCGTTATGAAAGAGAAAAGGCATACGCATAAAGAAGAAGAAGAAATAAAAATGCAGTAAATGCAGGCATGACATTGCCTGCCCTGTCCGGTTGTCCCCGTTTCTCGCCGATGCCACTCGCCGGGAGGCAAACCTGCAGGCCTGTCCAAAGCTAAGCATTCCATCTCGTATCTAATTTTTCTGATTTTGATCCAAAATTTAGCCCAAACAGATTTTCCAACACGGTCTGCATCGTAAAATAGGATGCAACATTACCCCGTCGTGGCCCGTCTGCGCCGTATAAAACTAGGCGCCACATTTTTTTGGCTTTCTAGGCCAGCTTCAAGGTGGTGCACCGCTGACGCTTAAAAGAAGTCTCCAGTCCAGCTTATTTCCACCGAGAAGCTCGAGTTATGTGTACTAGGAAGTTTCGGCGCAGCGTCACGCCGCGCCCGTGAAGAGATATCGATTGTTGTAAGAGTCCTGTAGCATCATCGTTTAATTAAGCAAGAAATATAAGCTCAGATAGAGTGTTCTCTTTGTTGGTGTTGCAACGCAATAATGGTCCATATCACAGTTGTGTTGAGAACTGTCGTGGTCGCCTGATCTGACTGCCTTGTGCCTACCTTTGGTAGTTTGATGTAACAAATGACCTCTTTTACGGGGGAAAACCTATACACCGACCAGGTCGGTGGCTACCGGCCACCGCACACCCCCTGGTCGGGTATGGGCCAGGCCCATTAGTGTCTATTTAGCCTGTAGCAGTTCGTTTTCCCTTTTTTTTTCTTTTCTAGTTTCTTTTTCTGTTTTCTTTTTCTTTTTTCTATTTTTGGTTTTGTTTATATTTTTCAGATTCGAAAATTTCAATTTTTAAAAATTGTTCAAATTGAAAAATATTTAAATTCAAAAATGTTCAAAATTGAAAACCGTTCAAATCCGAAAATCGTTCAAATTCGAAAACCGTTCAAATTTGAAAACCGTTCAAATTTGAAATTTGTTCAAATTCGAAAATTGTTCTAATATGAAAATCGTTCAGATTCGAAAATTGTTCAAATATAAATTTTGTTCAAATTCGGAAATTGTTCATAGAGTAAACTACATTTTTGTTCAAATTTAAAAATGTTCAAATCTGAAAAATGTTCAGATTTTTAAAAACTTATTTATTTTTAATTTGAATTTTTTAATTTTGACAAATGTTCAGATTTTAAAAAAATTCTTTTAAAAAAGAAAACAAACAATAGAAAACAAAAAGAAACGAAAAAGAAAAAACGAATTACCTGATGTTGGGCCGTGGCCCTGCTAGCTACCCGGGAGCGCGAGGGTGTGCGGCATCCTCCCAGCGTCGACCAGGTAGGTGTCGAGGAGCTCCTCTTTTACGGTACCTTATTCCACTCCTAGAGAGAAGAGAGGTATGATTTGAGCAAGGGTCAGGATTAACTGATTTAGATTAGACCCAACAGTACGTAGATAATGGAAAAAAAATAAAATTAGCAGTACTTGGCCGGGCCCAATAGTTGGATAACAGAGTTTAGGGCCCAGTGCTAAGATCTATCGTGAGAAATGACACCCGTCTCTGGTCGAGGTCGACCGCCGCCGGCAGCGCACCCCGTCTGCATCGAAGCCGGCTAGCGACGCCGCCACCGGATGACCCGATCTTGTATCTCCGGCGAGCGAAGCCGCCGCCAGGTTGGCTCGGTCCTCCATCGCGGGCGATCTCTCGGTCGAGGACGACCGCCGCCGGCACCGACACCCCGTCTGCGTCGAAGCCGGCGAGCAACGCCACCACCGGATCCACCCGATCTTGCATCGCCGGCGAGCGAAGCCACCACCAGGTCGGCTCTGTTCTCCATCGCGGGCTACCGCCATCGTCAACAGATCGGGCTAGTCCTGCATCGCCGGCGAGCTACGCCGCAAGCACGTCGACAACGCCACCACGTCGAGGCCGTCACCAGTTCTACGCCGCTGCAACATCCAGAGACGCCTCCAGGTACGTCGACCTGAAGCATCCTAGGAGAATGTATCTACTGTCGTATGCCTGGAATGCTCACACACGACCACGCCACGCCATTGCACATTGCTATTCTTCATGTATGGGTGATGCTATTTTCAGAACAAATGTACGGTCTGTAGACTCAAACCGTGTATTGTATTTAACAAACTTCTTTTCCAAATTTGTTTAGGCCTAAATCTTCAGAAACAGAGATGTACTCTCTGAATGCCAAGTTCCTTTTTTTCCTTTCCAAAACCGATAGTTCCTTTATAAGTTGGTAAGCACTGCAGACTCATACAAAAAAACCTGAACAGATATTTTAGCTGGTACGTTTAATATGCCTAAATCTTTTCCCATACTCTCGGATAACTAGGATAGCATCTTGTTTGTGTTCATACTTCATGTCAGAATTTGACTCTTTCAGCAAGTGGGCTCACAGAACGATTCCATAAATTCTTGGAGCAGAACAAATGCCCTCACTATCTATGTTAACAGAGGTGTAAAAGAATGATAAATAAAAAGTATCTAAGAGATAGAAACCAACCTACTTTTATGAGAGTTTGAAACAATGCATTGTCTGAAATTTGCACTGCTTGGCTGGAACCAAACATCAGAGGCCTATATGAAGCATAGAAAAAAAGGTTACTTTCACTAAATATTGTATCAACAATGGAACATATCTAGCAGCAATATATTACTAGCCTAGGCCACACTGCGTTGTCTTTCTCCAGTGCCGGACTTCACTGTCATCAACATCCTATCACTCTTTCCCTCCCATTGTGGTATCTTGATGCCATGAATTGCACCTGAATATGATAGTGTTGTTTTATGTCATGCCTTCAAATGTTATTTTCATGCCATGAATTTTCATGACTAATGAATGTTTTTATTGTTTGTGCACATGTGTGATGTGATTTTTTAAGAGTATTTCATTGGATGACGATGAGAATGACAAGAATGCTGAGGCCGGTGAGAATGACTTCAATACTGCGTCGACTGCATATTTTTATGGGGCAAACCAACCTTTTACTGGGAAAGTTCTGGATCCAATCCGATAAAGCCAAGAGGTGCTCCATTTAAGAAGAGGCCTAAGGCGTTCCACGAGAGATTCAGTTCCACGGACAAAGGTAACTGTACCGTAATAATAAATTGTTTACATGTCCACATCTTGATCTACATGTTACAGGACAAGCTCATTCTTACAGGACAAGGCCTGGAAAAAAAGTTAGAGATTAGTCAGGCTTGTCGTCCCATAAATCACAAGATGCGGCAGTCGTCTCTCAGGTTCATTTGCTGAAAAGTGCACGCCCGTTGCGAGATTCTAGTTATTCGTCCCAGTCAAGGGTCGAGTCTAACGTGGCAGGCTCGACTAGTTCTGTCATGTCTCGTAGGACATCTGATGCACTTGAGGAGCTCCAGTCTTTTAAAGCAATCAGAGAGAGAGAGAGTGTGTGTGTGTGTTGTGCCGGAGTGTTCAGTTGAGGCGTTTGTGTATACAACAGATAAATTGGTTCTGCACACTCAAATTTCCGTTTTTCTCCTTCTGAAGATTCATCAAAAATATACTCTGAATTTTGAAGATCACATGGAATGCCATTTACGTTATGATGCAACTGTGAAGGTGGTGGTGCTTGCGGGTTGGGTAAGACAACTGTGAAGGTGGTGGTGCTTGCGGGTTGGGGACCTTAACATATTCAGATGCGTCATTCTTGGGTTGTGCAACTGGTGTAGTATTATAACCTGCTTTTACAGAAGTTTAGAATGATGTTTTATGACTAGAAATGGATCATAGACTGTGAACACAAGCCACTTTGCTTTGTGGGCTACTGGGTACAAAGTATTAGGCCTGAGAGGGTGTAGAGAAAGGAGCAGCTTTAACCAGTGACGCCTTTTCCATTTCCAAATCTGACTTGTGTATGCTAATCACAATTTCATACAAATGCTATGTGTATGTCTCAACTGTTGCAAGAGCATTAAACACCATGTATCTCTTTACAAGTCAGTTAGATCACCACCATAATGTAAATTGAGCAGTATCTTGATTGTAACTAACCATACACTAGAGCCAGTGATTTTTTTTTGTCTACATGCTACATGCCGACGGCTGATTTCGGAGTATAATTGAACTATTTTAAAAGTAGCATAAAGAGTATTTTGAATCAAACAAGATAATATAAAGAGTCTAAAACACCAGATTTATCAATCAAACAAAATGACAAACTTACATAAACACTGGTACTCTAGTTCAAAACATTATAAACTAAAGTAAACAAAGTTTATAGTACATGCTAGCAACGAAAAAATGTCAATAGAGTTTGAATCAACTGAGCTTGCACATTAACCCAGCAAATGTTTATAGTTGTATATCCAACTCCTACCAAGCCTCATATAAAATAGACAAGCTTGGATCACTAGACGTCCTACTTCAGTAGTGAGGCCTCTAGCCGGTTGGCCGACGGAATCTGGGAACTCTCCTGAAAGGGCACAAAGAAGATGAGAGTTAGAAAGGAACATACAATTGGACATCTAAGTTGCACAAAGGCTGCAAAACTCACCCATAACCACCGTACAGTGGGAACGGTAACCCATATGATCTACAAGGTTATCCAATGTACGGATTAAATGCTCCGCGTGGTGGACGTCTGCTTCATTCCAGGGGCATTGGTCCTCTTTGGTGAAAGCTGTTGAGCAGAGTCAAGGTTGAGTTCAATTCAAGAGCAAGACATTGTTCAAAAGAGGTACTGGAAACTCGAGGCTTGATGAAAGTCTGATGAATAACTCTAACCTTGATCTCTTACTGGGACCATGTTCATGAGCACTATTTTTATGTTAAAGCCTATTGAAGATGAATTCAAAGCATGGCCCCTTTTTGCAAACAAAAGGGCATCACCATATATATTATGTATTATAATGATCCCTAAATTCGAGTTGATAAGTCAAAGGATTGAACGATCCTGTAGAAAGATCTTCATGTTGTACCTGGAGGTATATGTCTCTTATTATCTAAAAATCATCTCTAAACTCCAATCCCAGTTTAATTAGTGTAACCATGAAAACACTTGAAGTGATTGTGGAATATCCAAGGTACTTCATCAATTTCTGGAGTGGATCATAATAAAGCCTACGGTTGTGTCTAATAACCAGTAGAAACATAGACTGCCAGACATGTTTTGATCGCAAAAAAACACATGAAGCAAGAATCAGACGCACCTGCAGCTCGCAATCGGGGGAGAAAGGACGTGCAGGCGACCACCGAAACACGCGCCGGCGACGCCTTCCATCGACCCCTTCCATTTGTCCTCGAAGAACCAATTGGCCGGCCTCCTACCACTGCCTGCACCACCGCAGAATCGACACGGGCGGTGCGCCGGGACGACATCCAGGCACCGCTTCGGGAACCGCATGCTGGCGTGCTGCGCTTGACAACCTAGGCAAGCGGTGTGGACGGCGCCACCCAAGATCTTCGATCCACGCGGAGGAAGGCCCAAGGCAGCCGCCGCCGAGGGGAAGGGGGCGACCGACGGGGTAGGTCTACATCAGGACTTAACGCTTTCTGGATGGGGCGAGCAGCCGGTGGCGCCGGAGTTGGGGAATAGAGAGCGCGGCGGCGGCGGACCAACCATCTCGACGACTAACTCGCGACTGGAGAGCTCACGCTGAGATCGCTTGGGGCTGGACCATGAAAAGTCCATTAGGCTGGGCTCATCTATTGGGCTGGGCCTGTTTTAACTTTTTTTTTCTGAAGTGCGAAATTTCCCAGAGGTATGTAACATACCTGTCCAGTTTTGGACTGTGGTATGGATCTATTTAGACCACTCGATGAACGGAAATTGATGGCTGTAATTTATTTGGGGTACCACAAAAGAACTCCAACAAATAGCCTGCAAGCTTAACTATTTTACAACAAAAACCGAGAGGTATATATGCTTCTTGCAATGCACAATGGTTTGTTTAGGTACTGTTCTACATTGCAAAAAAGAAAGAACCAGTACATTTTATACAGAAAAGTGAGGATGTGTAGTTTTTCTGTTAATCTACCCTTCTACCAGAAGAGCTAAGAAATCCTATGGTTGAACTTCTGAGAATATGATCACATCTACATGTACATCTTGTGCAGCCTAAACTCAATGCACTTTGCATAAAACATGCAAAGAGTAGGAGGCCACATGGAGGTCATGGAACCAAAATGTCGTTAGGTGTCCGCTGAGCTGATCAGAACAACAGAACGCTTGGAAGTCTACATTGAAGATCGAAAGGTCCCAGTTGTGATGGAGGTTGCTTTTCTTGAAACTGCTAACGAAATTATGAAGTTCACCTATGATACTCTGAGTTACCTTTACATGCCCTCCGTCTATAAATAGATGTTTTTCATTTGTCAAAATTTGAATATATCTAGCACTAAATAGTGTCTACATACGTCAAAATTTTAACAAATCTTAGACTTCTATTTATAGACAGAGGTAGTATATAGTATATATCCGTCACTTTCGAGAATAAAAAATCGGCAAAAGTACTTTCCAATCCTTATCTCTTTCAAAATTCAGCAAGATCACTATAAGGATAAGAATATCTGCCAAATTCTGGAGACTGAAATACCCGCACTTAAGAAACATCCACACTTAAGACACGGCGAACCTGTAGGAGCTATCCAATTCCTTCATCTGACACTAAAACGCTTAACATATGTTCATCAAACCCGCTTAGTTTACCAGCACTACAGAAGAACCACACTATAAATCATGATCCTGATAATGAAGAGGAGAGATATTTCCGGTGGTGGTTGCATAAGTGACTGACTAATAAGTGATTGCACTGCTAAGTAAGAGACAGAGAAGCAGACAAACCGAGCATTACACTCTCCAAAACAGGAGCAGGTCCTCTAGTTCAGTTCTAGGTCAGAACGAACAAAACAAAATTGGGAAAAAGAAAAGGCAAGATATTTCCGGTGGTGGTTGCATAAGTGACTGACTAATAAGTGACTGCACTGCTAACTGCTAAGTAAGACAGAGAAGCAGACAAATCGGGCATTACACTCTCCAAAACAGGAGCAGGTCATCTTCTAAAGAGATTTAATAGTTGAAAAAAAATTACACCAACCACTGATCAGAATCAAGTCCTCTAGTTCGGTTATAGGTCAGAAAGAACAAAACAAAATTGGGAATAAGGGAAGTTTGTTTGGTTTCCTAGAGAAATTTTTGTACAATCACCGCTGGCCTAAAGGAGATCGAGTGGCTCTTTCTAACTGCAATCTAATTGGCAACATGCATTTTCTGCACACAAAAATAAGAACACCAAGTCAGGCTACATCCTTTGTTAAATTGGGAACTAAGTGGTAACATCAGCATGACTAAATTACCCTAAACTGGAATCATGCTTTCTACTACACAATACTTCGAACAAAGAGGATTCCAGCCAAAACGGGTGGTAAAAATATGAGACTGCACATTGAAACTATATATGTGCCTCGAAAATATATCAGCAATTGTATGAGGAGACATTGATCTGACAATGGCACCATTATCTTAATGAAACAGCACAAAAATATGTTTCTTGATAAATTTATTACTGCAATGTAACAGCAGTGTATTCAGCAACGCAGTTTACCTGGCAACTTCATTTCTTCACTTCAGTAAAAAGAGCATATGATCTGATGTTACAATATCATAGATGCTCAAAAGGTGATTAGGTCAGCCATGCTTATTTCTTTCCCAATTTAAGATAAAAGGGAATCAAAAACGTGATCTAAGACACCAACATGTAGCTCTGTATGTCCGTAAAAAGGGCAAGATTCATACATGAATATAGAGTGATAGAAAACATGAAAACATATGAGTGAAAATATGAATATAGAGTTGTAGATACGGCGCAGTGTCATGCCGCACCCGTCTGTTGAAGGATCTAAGACCGTGCTGCTTGGTGTGCAAAAGACATATTTTGCATTCAAACACTGAGTAGCATCAAAATGTCCAATTAAATTTTGCAGTAACGTGATAAGTGTGTACAACAACAACAACAACAAAGTGAAGAGTAAACACGATGAAATAAATTCAATGCATGAGTTATATTTCTTTTAATTTCAATCTAAAATACACTACCAAATATATGTACTGTATTATACATGGACCTGGGATTATGGCTGTGTTGTACTTGTGCACACCACACTCCGATTTCCTGTGGTAGTAGTAGTACTTAGTAATTCGCCATGGGCAGGAAGAACCAGTGTGGCGAAAGCTCGTGCCCAAGCACATTTTGAAGTAGGGGTTACTTGTCTCTATCAGGATAGTGTATCAGACAGACAACCAGAGAAATAGTAATCACAGGCTAAACTGATGGGTCTACGAGAGAGAACAAAAATATCTATCAACACAACAGGGAGCACCACACTTGAAGGGCCACCTTACTCGAACCACCAGAAGTCCACATCACAAACTACATGCATAATATTAGATTTTAGATCCATGGAGACACCGTCGAAACCATCGATAGGTTGCAACACATATGCAGAACGTGAATTTTTTCAATTTCTGTAGATGCATTCAAATATACATACATGAAGTAACAAAGAAAGCTGGCCCCAATCAAATGATACATACATTGAGCACTACTGATGTTCATAAATCTAAATTCGAAGTAGCACATTATAGATACACTAAGCAGAAATAGAATCTTTTCCCATAGGTAGTACAGATGGTAAATACGCTAGCATTTCTGACTTCTCATCCTTCTTATTCAAATTCCAATAAATGGTTGACTCGATACAGTGAGGATAATACATACCAGTAATGTATTCTGACGTCTCTACTGCAAGAGACAAAAATATGATTTACTTGCGAAATCCTGAGCAAATACAGACCAAGCACCTTTTTTAAGTGGTATAAGATGAATATTACACACAGACCAATCTAGCACAAAAAGCATCTTGCTTGCTAGAATGCACTGTCAGCAAGCAAAACCTAGAGAAGTAAACATTGTGCTGAAATTAGAGCATTCAGTGAAGCAAAACCTGAAGAGTTGCAGTATAAGTTATAATTCAGACAACGCAAGTAGCCTAAAATTATCAGAAACAATTGACACCAAGAAATTGGATGTTTCTTTCAATGTGTTGCAGACGCAGTACCTGATGTCGTGGTGGGACTCAGATCTGACTCGCTGGGCTCCTACTTGGTGGGGTATCCGGTGGACGTGTGCAAGAGGCTTCTGGCGCCACCGAGGGAGAGCCTGCTGTACTTCGCCGTGGAGACGCGTGGAGCACTTGGGCGCGATGCAAGGCGGATACTCGTCTGGTATGGATTCCGGCTCGGCCGAGGAGTGGTGGAGGCGGCTGCTGATGGCAAACTTTATCCAACTCGGCATGAGGCATAAGCCCAAATTTCATAAGCTCAAAAGAATAGGAAGAACAGTTTTTTGGAGCTTCTCGTCACCGGAGTTTCTCGCCACCGGAAACCATGAGCCAGCTTCTCTATAAACATAAGCCCAAAAGAAGTGGCCGGGGATGGACGTGGAAAATCCCATCCATTTTCTCCTCCTCCGCCGTCCGCCGTCGCTGCCACTGACCACCGCTGCTTGCGATGCCGGAGACAGTGGCACAATCCATATATGTAAGCTAGTGCAGTAGTATTAGGAGGCAATGGCGTGGCGGCACGCCGCGCCCGTTAGTTGGTTTTGGTGTCTGCAGTTTGGAGTATACATCCTCGACTTCTTGACATATTGATAGTAAAACTGGTATGCAATTTGGAGTAAACATCACATCATAGATTTTACACAATATAGGAGCAACATTGACTTGGTATACGAACCATGATAGATAAATAGAAGAGAGAAATGCCTATGTTTATACTGAGAAATTCAACATAGTAGATTAGCCCCAACGGTGTTCATGAACAAACTAAGAGAGGGAAGAGGCATAATTATGCCTGGATACTTGATAACTACTACTACTAAATAGTACTACAATACACCGTGGACCTTCAGACTTGGAAGTGGTAGGTTGGCAGATAAGTCTGAAGGTCCTTTCCTTATAGCAACCCTGATATTTTGGTGCATTCCTTATATACATCACATTTTGGTGCAGGCCCTTTCTTTCACCCGTTTAGATATTATTCTACTCCTTACTTTCGGCCGAACTTGAGACGTTGATCTTAATGTAATTATGGTGTTCTTTTGCTGTCAGGAGAAGAGTTCAGAATCAGTGTCAGCTATATATAGTACTGGATTTTTTCCTATTTGCTTGAAGTTTGTCTTAAGAGTTTGCCGTTTGACTTCGCAATTGGTAGGAATAATGCCTTGGTTTCCTTTTTCTTCACATGTGTCCACTACAGGCAGTGAATGGACAAATATATTGGAAGATTAGTCAGAAAAATAAATGAAATGCCACTTCTATGATTGATTCCGTCTAAAACAACTGATGAAACAGACAGCGAGGATAACTGCAGGACAAATGTATTGTATATAAGGAATGCATGGTGGAAGCTAGCTATGTGAGTATGGCTGAAAGCAAATATCAAGGTTGCTATACAGATGTAGAGGCAGAGATTTATAAAATGATAAACATAAATAAGGAGCACCCAAAATGGACAGAGAATTGTTATATAATGAGGGTAGGCACGACATCAACTTGTAAGTTGTAACAGGACAAATGGCTTCTTCTGTTTTTATCTTCCATGCTCATTGTGGCCTGCCTCTTCAGCTAGAGATAGTTCTTTACCCAGAAATGCCTGGGAATGCGAATGTGCTACATCATTTAACATGTTGGCATACAGCTCATTTACAGAAACATATAACATCTACATATAGAAAATGGTGGGGAGAGGAGTGTTTAGAAAACTGCAATTCAATGTCACAAGATATACATCAGCTGAAGTTTAGTCACATATGTATACCCAACACTGGCATGACATTTTATATGGCAAACAAAGAACTGTTTCTGAACTAAACAAAGCAGAAAGAAGAAGAAAAATGCATTACCAATGCAACCTCTTGCTCAGTTCCTCCTCCTAAAGAGCATCTGCAAGCAAGAAGATTAAGCACTACCATTAACATGGAATTTGGGAAAACAGTAAAGTTTGCAATGTGTAAAACAACTAAAGTTACAAATTTATTTACTAAAATTAACTAATTCTGTTTAGAGGAGGAACAAAGAGAAACTATGAAGGGCTGACATCACATACATATCATTGTGCATTTTCACAAATATTATTCAATTTTGTTATGTTTCGCTCGTGATATCTTCACTCTTAACCACATTCCAGTATAACTTTTAAAAAATTACTTATCTAATGGTTCTAGATTGAGCACTTTAAACCCTTCATTCATCAGCATCTCACAGTAGTCTTGTAAATTAAGTTGCTCATCAATTATGTTCCCCATCCAAGCAACTGCACAGAAAACAACACAGTTTAGCTTGCAAATTATTAAATAAGTGCTTACATTGCAATAGGAATTCACAACTTCGAATTAGGGTCTCAGAATCACCCATGTTTGCATCTTCAGGTTCTTAAGTTCGGTATTCTGAAACAGTTCCACGAATTCATTAGAAATAATCCCAAGGAACGCAGAGTTGCAGATGCTTTGGGGGTTATGGTGGAAAACCTTAACCTGCTATGCTGATTACAAAGTGGCTATGTCATCTGTGTGAAATGAGCACCGAAGGCATGCCTGTCGCAGGTACAGCTGATGGGTCTGAGAGGAAATAAAAGATCTTTCACCATCGTAAACCAGATCTAAAACATTAAATTACAGAAACACGGGAACACAATGGAAACCATCAATAGGTTGCACTACATAACACTTCAATTCATATAATTCCCTAGTTGCATTCGAGATAGTACATACCTCGGATAATGAAAAGATCTGGCCAAAACAAATCGTTTGCTCATAATCATTGTAGTACCTAAAAAACATGCCGAACAAACTTGGTGTTTTCAATGCCGAAAGCGAAGCTGAAATCGTTTCAGATAGCACGAAAGTAGATACCCTCTAAAACATTCTCCAACATCATTTCTTCAAAGGGATATCACAATAATACAACATAATTAAATTGTCAAAATCCTGAAGCTTTATCTATGTCACAAATATTGTGCTAGAAAAGCAGAGCAAAATGAATAACCATTCATAAAGGTTGAAGCCACATAGCACACAGATACGTGGGACAGCTTTATGTTTCAGATTTCAGAAGCTAGGGGTCCAAACTCTTTGATTTTCTTCGTTACTGCACTCAAGCACTAAAGATAGATAACAATCCCATGTCCCAAATACTTGGACATAGTGGGAATCTGTAGATACATAGTGCCAAAAGCTTGCACTTCTCACATGATTTATGAGACAACAACCTGACCAAAAATTAAAAGAAACTTGCAAATCATGAAAGGCATTACCTCAAACAGGTGCGCTTGCCACTTATCAACACGCAAGATCTTGCACATATGCTATTTTTGTGCACAGCTAGACCGAAGGTGCAAGCATTAATGGTCGGACAGCCAGGGAAGCAAAGGCCATTAGACATCTTTTGCTATGCGGGCTAGACAAATACCGTGAACGAATGCAAGGACAGGTCAACAAACCAAAAACAATCTAGAACCTACACAAACGAAAAACAAATATTGAAACATCAGATCAACCAATAATAGTATGGAAGGGCTTGAGCCTGAGATCGTGCTAATCTCTACAACTTCAAAAGAATGAAAAATACATCTAAAAATAGGTCAAATGCTTCAATTTTTGGGACGATGCTAGTGAGGAGATAACCACAAACAGTTCATATATGAGTGATCTCAATTTTGCAGTCGAGATATGAAGCAATAATAAAAATTAAAAAGTTGGAGACAAAGCACCGAAAAACCAATAAAGTGCGCGGGCTATGTCTACCTTCTCGAGGGCAATCTTCAGGTTGGCCTGCAGAACCATACCTAGCTAATGCTAGACCGGAAGATGCTCGTCCTGCACTCCTGCTCAATACTTCACTCACCACAGCATAACATCCATGACCACAATTTCGTATAGATCTTTATCAAGGCCAGCGCTTCAATACTGCCGACCCCATGGGGGCATGAAGATGGGACTCCACGCCATCCATGAGCGCAACTCACTAACAGCAGCTCCCCCGTGGAGTAACACAGATCATAAACAAAAGAGTGGGAGATAGGGACGAATTAATCTCACCATCTGGCCAGAGGCAGCCACGAGGGTTATGTGGTGTTCGTAGAGAGGCCGCCAAGCCCTCCAAGGAGGCCGGATCACTCGGGTGGAGGTGAGGCGCCACCGCCTCCCTCGCCGCCGGTGGACGCCGCAGTATCTGTCCCGCGAACGGATCCGCCTCGATCCCCGTCGGTGGATGCACGGTCTCCACCACCTCCGCGGCTCCGCCCGCCTCCCTTCTCCTGGTGGACGCCGGACCTGTGCTTCTCCGGTGACCGCCTCCATCCCGGTCGGTGGGCTCCGCAGTCTCCACTCCCTCCGCCACTTTTCCTGTGGGAAGCTAGGGTCAGCCTCCGTTCAGTCGGACTGAGATCCGGTGCCTCGCCTTAAGCAAGGCACGCAGCGCCTTGAGGCACCGGATCAGCCGCTCAAGCCCCATCCAATGGACAGAAGCAAAAGTATCTGGTCAGCACTCAGGTCAACAGCCCACCTCATCTCCTCACGGGAAAAAGAATGAGCGCGCAGCTCCTCCAGGGCAGAGCACAGTGAGCACTGCCTCCGCTCGCCGCCGCCGCCCGCAGCTGCCACCCGCCGCCGCCGACCGGCGCCGCCACCCGCCGCCGCCGTGAGAGCGCGCGGTTCTTTCCGGCCCGCCTCCCTTCATCCTCTGGTCGCTTCGCCTCTCCCATCCGGCGCCAATGGCTGGCACCTCCGGCTCACTCCGGTCGAATCCCGTCCAGCGCGCCCTCTGCCCGCCGCGACGGCCCCATCCTCCCTCCTCCTCTGCGTCACTCCATCAGTCCGCTCCATCCATCAATCGAGCTCACAGGAACAAAGCAAGGAGGAGGAGCAGCAAGTTTTACACAGGAATTGCAATTTCAGTTATGTAGAAGCAAGGAGGAGCGGCGGCGGCGGGCGGCGACGGGCGGCGCGCTGCTCTGCCCGGGAAGAGCCGCCCGCGCTCTTTCTTTTTCCTGCGGAGCTGCTCTGCCTTGCGCGCGCGTGAGATGATGGGAGATGGGCTGCTGACCAGATACTTTTCCTTCTATCCGTTGGATGGGATTTCAGCGGCTGATCCGGTGCCTCAAGGCGCTGCGTGCCTTGCTTAAGGCGAGGCACCGGATCTCAATCCCGTTCAGTCCACCAGAGAAGCCCACACGTGAGAAAAGGAGGGGACGATTCAGCAGCATGGGGAAAATATGTAAACGAAGCCTCTAGAAACTGCAGAAGAAGGGACACGTATGCAAAAGGAAGAAAAGAACGTGTCATACACCACTGTAAACAACAACCCCACAATCACCGGAAGAGATCGGTAACCGGTAATACATCCCGCAAAAAAAGCCGAGAATAGATCGACTGAATCAATGAGGAGGGAAAAAAATATTTATGTGTCTCACCATGATTGGATTAAGTAGAGGATAAATAGTCTATGAACAGTGCCCCAATAAATATGAGGTGTGTTAAATTGATCAACTTTTATATAGGGTATATAATCTGCTTTGGAAAATACTAGCTAGCATAGTATTTGAGTGGTCTAGCCAGAGCATAGCTCACAACGAAGAGAGGGGGGCTGATGATGATTAGGAGGGAATCAGTGTTTCCCACGGGCCTTTTTATTGTGGGAACCTTAAGCCGTTTAAGAGAAAAGGCAATACGCTAACACGCATAAAGAAGGAGGCAATAAACCATACGTGGGACCTCGGTGCGGCGCAGGTCAGGCGAATCGTTCAGGTCGGGGAAGCGGAAGGCGCCGCTGCCCCGAGCCGTTGAATTCGGTGAGAACGGCTCGTTGTTGTCGACGGTCATGTCATTGTCCCCGAACTCAGGGGAGTAGCGGGCGCGACCATCCATTTACGATAGCCGCATCTGCGAGATCGACGGTACGTCCGCGGTGTACCCCGCGTAGTAACCCGGCGACGACGGGGAGCTCGAGATGCTGTTGAGGCCTCCGCCCAAGCTCAGGCACGCTTCCGCAGAAGCCGCCGCTTTCTTTGTGTCGAGGGCGGCGATGCGGCGCCTCCTGCGGTCGGCCGTGATGAGGGAGCGCCGGTCCATCTCCTTCTCCCAATCCTCCTACGACATGGTCGTCGGCTTCTCCTTCGGCGCGACGGTGCGCATGTTCGGCGGCGCCTTCGTCGGCGGCTTCGCTACCTTCACCGTAGGCTTTCTCTTCGGTGCCATGGCGCGGCGGCGAGGGTTTTTCGGGTTGGAGGCTGGATGGGAGATGGAGCGGCTGGCGGGAGAAATGAGCGGCGGAGGGAACGGGGTTTTGGGGAAGAAGATGTATATTTTGTCGGCGTGTGGCTGACAGGCGGCTCCCACGCCTAAATTTTCCAGCCTGGCGTCGGCGCGCCCGATCGCGCCCTTGACAAGGGACCGGCACGGCATTGCCGGCGTTTCTATTGGGCTCGAAAAAGCGCCGGCGCCGTTTGGGCACGCCGGTGCGAGCCCATTTTTGCTCCCGGCCCCAAAAAGCTATCGGGGCTGCTATCGGGGGGTCGATGGAGATGATTAATACCTTTAGACCCAACCATTTCTAAATCCGTTACTAGCAGCCAGTTAACTTCTCCATGTTACATGAATTGTGCCAAACAGTCTAAATCATGTAGGCCAAGTACTTGTTGTCAATCGTAATTAGCTTGATCACAATTCATGATAGATACAAATCATGATGACACCAGATCGTTTCTCTCCTAGGATAGATGCCCGCGTGGTTCTTCAGCTCGATTGTCGTAGGCGAGGAGAGACATAACCTTAACGAGGTCGCCGATGGGCGGTCTCATGGCCGGCTCTTGCTGGACGCACATGAAAGCAACTGCCAGTGCCATCTCCAAATCCTTCGACGGGTACCGGCCTTGCAGCGCCGGGTCTACCATGCGGCGCATGCCCGCCCTGTATTTCAACAATGGCTGGGCCTGAGCCGACAACAAACATCAAATCGATCACAACATTCATGTCAAAATTAACAAGGGGCAGCAAATCTGTGAACATTTACCCATGTGACAAGCATCGAATCTTCCTTGGCGGCCCGGGGGCTGAAGGCCCTGCGCCCTGTAATCAGCTCCAGCAGCACGACGCCGAAGCAATACACGTCCGACGCCATGGACACCTGCGCGGCCATGGTGGTCTCGGGGGCAAGAGCACCGATTGTTCTTATTTGGAATTCCCGGGCTTCCCGGGCTTCAGGGTCATCAAAAAGTCGGCCGGCCTTTGCCAGTTCGTACTGAGACAGCTTTGGGTGGTAGCCCTCCCCGTCTCCGAGCAGAACGTCTGAACTTCGGAGGCATCGGTACACCACGCCTTTGTCGTGCAGATACTGCAATCCTCTGGCCACACCGGCAGCTATGTTCATCCTCGTGCTCCAGTCGAGCCGTGGTTTTTCTGGAGATGGATCTGATGAGCAGAGAATTTACAAGATGGATCCGGTGGTTAAGACAAACTCAAAATGAGCATTGATTCAGTAAAGATAATCGCTAGATTTTAAGTATGTAGCAAACATATACCGTGGAGGTGATCTTCCAGAGAACCCAGTGGCATGTACTCATGAACCAAAATCCGATGATTGCCGTCGGCGCAGAAGCCGATAAGGTTGACGAGCTTGGGGTGGCGCAGATCGTTGAGCATCACCACGCGGGCAAGAAACTCGCTGTTGCGTTGCTCCGTTGACACATTATTACGATCCACAAGATGCTGCAGCTTCACAGCAACAACCTACGAATGTACAGTGTCATCCCACTTATGTATCAGTTTCCCCCTCACATTGCTCATGTGGTTATGGTACATATGCAACTAAGTAAGAAGGAATTAGCTAGCTGGATTCAATCGATTATACCTGGTTGACGCTCTTCAGGCGGCCTCTGTACACGCACGGCTCGCTACCAGCGACGAGGTTCTCGTCCCTGAAATTCCTGGTCGCCGCCGAGAGCTCCTCGAATGAGAAAGTTCGAGCGGCGGCAGGGACGTTGCGATTGAGCGGATCGCCTTCCACCGGCGGCGGTGGCACTCTCCCCTTTCGCACACCCAGGCAGGGGATGCAAGCTTCCATTGCTCTGCTTTCCAGCTTACCTAGCTAGTCTGTAGATCCGCTCTGCCTGTCGACCAGCTGATGCTGCCACGAGGTTGATGTTGCCAAGGCACGGGATCAACGGCTGTGGTGCGATCTCAGAGTGGTGTCCTTTATTTCCATCTATGTTCATATTGGGAAAGTTTCGTGAGGAGACACCATTCCACCCACGCTACTACATCTACTTATCTACCTATAAAATTTAAAACATCTGTAGATTTTAATCGGAAGTTCAATTTATAAACCATTTGAATATTTAAGTTTTAGTGAAAAATTAGCTTCAAAATGAGACCAATATTGAACAAAAAAAAATTGAGAAAAATATTGAACAATTTTTGAAAAAAAAAGACTTTCGAAACTTGTTGAAACATTCGATATTTCATGAAACTTGATGAAATTTCTTTTTGAACATTTTGTTTCACTCTTTCAAACTTGGTTCATCAGAATTAGTAAATATTTGGCAATTGTCTTAGAGTTCAACCTCGAGACAAAAAAAAATTATAGGTAGTTTTATCAAGTTTCATTGTGCATCATGTTTCAATGTGTTTAAGAATTCATATTTGGATTTGTCTAAACAAACAAATATTAGGCTTGTTTAAAATATATCACCAAAATAAATACACAGAGTTAAACAGATTATTAATTTGATATGTTTTCAATCATTATGGTTCTTTTAAATCAACACTAGATATTTAGTCTGCGTAAAAAAGAGAGAGAATGTAGTACTGGGAGTTACAATGCATGCAAAGAATTCCTTCATATATTAATCTCAAAGCAAATAGAGTGGATTGGAGGGTGGATATGTGCACGGAAGGTCCAAGCAGGCCCCGTTCATGCAACAATTGTCATTCTCGTTTCAGGAGATGGTGCAGTGAGAGAGCAAAGCAGCTTGCATCGGAGAAGATAATTGCTGCCCTCACCGCCACTCCCCACCATGCTGCAAGCACCATAGAAAGATGGGACGAAGTGCATTTTTATTTTTCATTCTTGGGTTGTTTTTCCATAAGAAAATGTGTAGAACTGTTCGATCTTTTTGTTGAAAGGCAGTACACCTATGGGTTTGGTTGAAACATGTGTAATTTTCAGCACCAATACCAATCCAGATGTTCAACAGTTTGTTAAATTAAGTTAGCTACTGAAAACCTAGTAGTTGTAAAAGGTTATATCTTTTAAGCAGTCCTGAAAGGAATCGTATGGCACCTACAAAGCGGGGGCGGATGAATATGTGCAAATTAAATTTGAGTTCTGTTTCAATTTAGCCTTGATACAAAAGGGTAAATTCTCTAGATATGTAACTATATAAATTACCTAGTACAAGCGAAACACAAGATACAAGATACAAGTGCGGAAAAAGATAGAGGTAACCGTGAGTGAAGCACGCAGAGACACAAGAGTTGAATTCCGTAGTTCCTTCCTTTTAAAAGGAATTATGTCTATGTTGAAGGGGCCACAAAGGCCAACCAATGCCACAAAGGCTTCACCCTACTCCCTGGTCAGCAAACCACAAAGATTAGCTCACGCTTCACTACGCGATAGATTTCAAAGTGGCAACTGAAACGTTTGCACAAAGGTTAGGGCATGCATCCACAACTTAATTGGATGCTTCCAACAACCGATCACGGAACTCTTACAACACCGGCAAGCTCTGGGGGCGACTTCACACAAAACTAGAATTTCACAACTTAATTCTTCATGAGACGGTTGGGATACTCAAATCCCTTTTGTCGAAGTGTACCCTCCCTTTATTTGCAAGAGGGAAATAAGATTGAGTGACTAGCTAGGAAGGGAGATCTAAGAGATTTAAGCTTTGGAAAAATGGAGGAGAGAGTAGAAGCCGCAATCTCCCAAGGTGGAAAAAGGGTGATATAATAGCACCCTCATAAATGTAGCTGTTCAAGGTGACTAGTCTCCAGTCTGGGGATGAAAGCTTCCAGACTGACCACAACACGTGAGGCAGAGTTGACACTGTGCCCAAATTCTGGGGCCAGGGACTTTCTCGAAATCTCCAGCCTAAGAGGGCCGGAGTCTCTGGTCTGGCCGCTACGACAGGGCGGGGCTGGAGTCTCTGGACCAAGTCTCTGGTCTCAGGGAAAAAGCCTCCGTACCGACCACAGAACGCGAGGTAAAGTTGACACTCTACTCACACCCTGGGGCCAGAGACTTTCCCAGAGTCTCCGGTATGGAGCTCCTCAATAGCAACAATTCTAAGGGTTCTCTCAACCATGATTCCATCGCACCCTCACAATGACAAAAACACCTATATCTACACAACGGAAAAACTATGGGCGTCGACTTGATCTTTTCACTTGAGGGTTCGACCACCGTCTTGTGTTTTGAATGAGTTTTACTTAAAAACTTAGCACGACAGTAAAATGCCCTAACGTTGTTATCAAACAAACAAACCCCACTTAAGGGGGGCGCCCTTTCAAACCCGTCTTAAATTGCCATCTCATCTTAATACTCATCTATTTCCCTCTAGATAGATGACTTTTACAGTACATCGGTATGCAACTTAGGAGATGTTTGTAAAAAATGAAGCTAAACTAGAAAAGCTCAAATCAACTAAAAAGTCATGGTGCCAAAACCCAACTTAGTTAGAAACCTATAATCAACTTAACATTCAACGGTATGCAACTTAGACCATGTTGATAAACATCAAAAGCTAAACTAGAAAATTTTAAAAATCATACATGTTGCCAGGTTGTTTTGTTTCTGTTAAGCAGTTTAATCAGTTGTAAACATGAATGGTGCAAGTCGTATTGTTCAATATGTTGTTTAATGGAGACAATAATCATGTAAGATTTAGTTGGTTCAACCGAGAAATAATGTAAGAGAGAGCAATGTGAAGATTTAAAGATGGATCGATCCAGCTGAAACTTCCTCATTCTTGCCCATGCCGTCCAATCCTCATCAACCCCAATTTCTAAATCCATTACTACCGGCCAATTAACCTCTCTAGTCTCCACGTTACACAGGGATTGTGCCGAACAGCCTAAATCATGCAGGTACTTGTTATTCCCCCCAACAAACAGCATTTTGTTGCCACTCACAGCAAGCAAGCAATAAGCTTAAATCATGGTCGATGCAACCATGATGACATCAGATCGTTTCTTCAGCTTGATCGATCATAGGCGAGGCGAGCAAGATCCGTAACAACGGCACCGATTGGTGATCTCATGGCCGGGTCTTGGTGAATGCACATGGAAGCAACTGTGAGTGCCTCCTTCAAACCCAGGGACGGATACCGGCCCTGCAGCGCCGGGTCTGCCATCCGGCGGAACTCCACCCTGTCTTCCAACAATGTCCGAGCCTGATCCAACACCAAAACATCACAACAGTCATGTCCAAATTGACAAGAAGCGGCAATTTTGTGAGCAAGTACCCATTTGACAAGGTCCCGGTCTTCCTCGGCGGCCTGCGGGCTGAAGGGCCTGCGCCCTGTGATCATCTCCAGCAGCACGACGCCGAAGCTATACACGTCCGACGACCTGTATACCTTCCCGCACATGGCGGTCTCGGGGGCAATTGTACAGGGGAAATCCCGGGCTTCACGAATGCCATCAAGAAGCTGGCCGTCCTTTGCCAGTTCATACTGAGACAGCTTTGGGTAGTGGTGCCCGTCTCCGACTCCGAGCAGGACGTCTGAACTTCGCAGGTAACGGTACACCACGCCTTTTCCGTGTAGATACTCCAATCCTCTGGCCACATCGGCAGCTATGTTCATCCTCGTGCTCCAGTCTAGCCGTCCTTTGTCTGGAGATGGATCTGGTGAGCAAATTTTACGATATCATTGATTGATTTGATTCAGTTAAAAATGAAGATGTTTTAGCGAGATTTTCAGTAGGTACCACACATACCGTGGAGGTGATCTTCCAGAGAACCCAGTGGCAGATACTCATGAACCAAAATCCGATGATTGCCGTCAGCGCAGAAGCCAATAAGGTTGACAAGATTGGGGTGACGCAGCGCGTTGAGCATCAGCACGCGAGCAAGAAACTCGCTGTTGCGTTGCTCCGTTGATACATTATTACGATCGACAAGATGCTGCAGCTTCATGGCAACGAGCTACAAATGTATATGAAGATCCCACTTAGGGCTTGTTTACTTCCAATTTCCATAGTATTTAAGGGGACGGGGGAATTATTTATCTGGATTTGGACGGGATAACTCTGAAATATCACCACAAATTTTCGTATTTTTGCCTAGATTAAAAACTCTCCATGGTACTAGTATATTTTTTTGGAAAATAATTTAGGGATTATGGTGTTTTGGATGAACACCAAAACCCCCTCTCATCCCAGACCATGCATCTATTTTCCCCTCACATGAATCAGCTCGTCATGATACATATGAACTAATTAACAAAGAATTAGCCGGCTGGATTCAATCGATCATACCTGGTTGACGCTCTTCAGGCGTCCTCTGTACACGCGCGGCTCTCTACCAGCGACGAGGTACTCGTCCCTGAAATTCCTGGTCGCCTCCACGAGCTCCTCGAACGAGAAAGTTCGAGCGGCAGCAGCGATGTTGCGATGGTGCGGATCGCCTTCCACCGGCGGCGGTGGTACTCTCCTTTTTCGCACACCCAAGAAGGGGAAACAGGCTTCCATTGCTCTGCTTCCGAGCTTAGCTAGTTAGGCTGGGCTTCCGCGTGAGACGCCAATGAATTGCTCTCTCTGATTGTCGACCAGCTGATGTTAATGCTTCCACGAGGTTGGTGGTGCCAAGGCACGGGATCAACGGCTGTGGTGCGAGCTCAGAATGGTGTCCTTTATTTCCGTTTATATGTTCATATTGGCAAAGCCTCGGGAGCCGGTGCAGTGAGACAGCGGAGCAGCTTGCACCGGAGAAGAAAGTTGCAGCCCCACCGTCACGTCATACCATATGTTCCAAGCACCGCAGAAAGATGGGGACGAAGTGCATTTCTTTTTTTTCACTCTTGGATTGTTTTCCAAAAGAAAATATGTGTACAAGTAGTTGATCTTTGAGCTGAAAGTTACTACAGGTTTGGTTGGGACTTTGGACGAGTTAGGATTTGGGACATATTGATGTCTAATGTATAATGTTCTGTGTTTATTAATTTACAACTTCTTAGTAATTTTTAAATGCTAAGAGGAAATTTTGCATTGGTCGTGCATTTTATAGAGGCACAATCTTGTATCTACCCACTCCACCACATTAGCACTAGCTTGTGGTGAGGACTAAATTATGTGTAACATGCAATTGTTATTTACAACCAACTAGTAATTAACATGTGCACTTATAACTATTTGTTTTTTTTAGATAATCTACGTGAAACTTTGGGACTATACTGTTCCTAATTTATCTACTAGCTACAATTACGAATAATGCCAATTACAATATGTTTTTACACACTTAGGAGGATTTAACATATGGGGTCTGCTTAGGATATTATAAAGATCCAACAAATGTGTGTGTTTAATTAATTGAAAGACACCAAATGGGTACGAGAGGAAAAGAAGATAACAAAGGTCATCCACATGCGGCTAAGGTTTCGTCCCCTCCGTCGGCGCGGCTTCCAGTTCGCCCGCCTCCGATCGCCAACGAGAGGGACCCTATTTCCCATTTTAGGTTTTTTATGTGTCTTCTTCGGCATCTGAGGCGGCGACGACATCCCGAAGTCAGAATAAGGTTCTCTCCGCCCTATCCTCACTCTGGTGGCGCGTCTAGCGCCAGCGGACACTACAAAAATTGTTATTAGGGACGTCGCAAATTCATGGTTATAGAGGTGTTTCGTGGTTAAAGAGTCATAATGGATGAAAAGACACTCAGGGTGGCTATCACGTCACCAAAAGATTTACCACGGGTTTTGAGTCAGTGGTGGCTAAGTGGGCATCAACAACAGAAATTTGATCCACAATAGAACGATTTTGGGAGGACGTTGACAACTAGCGTCATGCCACCTAACACGTGGCAAAAGCCGCTAATTTGCCGGTACCACCGTCATCTCGATGATGATCACATCATCCAGTTTACTGGTGATGTCATCATTATTACATGTTTGTAAATAGTAGCCCATGACGTGTCTGACGTCAACTCGATCTGACGTGGAAACCCCAACATTCAGCAGGCCGGCCCAGTTAAACCCCGCGTAAGAAAGCATACCGACCCAGTAAAAGCCCATAAGAGTAGGTAGGTTGGCCTAGTAAAACCCATAAAAATGGGCAAACCCTTCTAGTAAAAGCCCACAAAAGTGTTCTGGTATGCCTAGCAAAGGCCATTAAAGTTTTCTACTCCGGCCTAGTACAGTCCGTTAGAGTTGGCAGGCATAAAATAGTTCGGATGGCCCATTAGGAGCCCATAATGGGTTAGCATGCAGACCCATTAGCAACCCATAATGAACACACATAGGTCGGCAATTTTTTTCATTCCATTAATTTACATGGTAAGTGCACCAATGGTTTCCTCATACCTTTACCACTAATGACATCTAATTTGTACCGCTAATGGTTTTAAATGGGGCCTTCAACTACCACCTGTGTTATATAAATTTTGAGCTAACAATGACATAGATGAACAAATAAAAGGAGGGTAAAAGGTATGATGCAGTATATTTCAACAAGTAAAGCCATCTTAAAGGATTACTTGAGCAGTTCAGTACTTCCACTGGCTTAAAAGTGAACTTCCATAAAACTACTATGGTACCTATTAATCTAAACCTCGAGGAAGCAACCAACCTTGCAGAAACATTTGGATGCAAAGTGGAATCTCTACCCTTTACATACCTGGGACTGCCTCTGGGCACCACTAGGCCATCAATAGCTGATCTCATGCGATACGTCTCAAACGTATCTATAATTTCTTATGTTCCATGCTAGTTTTATGACAATACCTACATGTTTTGTTCACACTTTATGATGTTTTGATGCGTTTTCCGGAACTAACCTATTGACGAGATGCCGAAGTGCCAGTTCCTGTTTTCTGCTGTTTTTGGTTTCAGAAATCCTAGTAAGGAAATATTCTCGGAATTGGACGAAATCAATGCCCAGCATCTTAGAATTCCACGAAGCTTCCAGAACACCCGAGAGCCACCAGAGGAGAGCCACAGGGGGGCCTGGTGCGTGTAATTAACACACGTCCGTTGGGAACCTCAAGAGGAAGGTGTGCTGCAGACAGTAGCAAGTTTTCCCTCAGAAAGAAACCAAGGTTTATCGAACCAGGAGGAGCCAAGAAGCACGTTGAAGGTTGATGGCGGCGAAGTGTAGTGCGGCGCAACACCAGGGATTCCGGCGCCAACGTGGAACCTGCACAACACAACCAAAGTACTTTGCCCCAACGTAACAGTGAGGTTGTCAATCTCACCGGCTTGCTGTGAACAAAGGATTAACCGTATTGTGTGGAAGATGATTGTTTACGAAGAACAGTAACGAACAAGTATTGCAGTAGATTGTATTTCAGATGTAAAGAATAGACCGGGGTCCACAGTTCACTAGCGGTGTCTCTCCCATAAGATAAATAGCATGTTGGGTGAACGAATTACAGTTGGGCAATTGACAAATAAAAAAGGCATAACAATGCACATACATATATCATGATGAGTACTATGAGATTTAATCAGGGCATTACGACAAAGTACATAGACCGCCATCCAGGCATGCATCTATGCCTAAAAAGTCCACTTTCGAGGTTATCATCCGAACCCCTTCCGGTATTAAGTTGCAAGCAACCGACAATTGCATTAAGTATGGTGCGTAATGTAATCAACACAAATATCCTTAGACAAAGCATCGATGTTTTATCCCTAGTGGCAACATCACATCCACAACCTTAGAACTTTCTGTCACTGTCCCAGATTTAATGGAGGCATGAACCCACTATCGAGCATAAATACTCCCTCTTGGAGTCACAAGTATCAACTTGGCCAGAGCCTCTACTAGCAACGGAGAGTATGCAAGAACATAAACAACATATATGATAGATTGATAATCAACTTGACATAGTATTCAATATCCATCGGATCCCAACAAACACAACATGTAGGATTACAAAGAAACGATCTTGATCATGATAGGCAGCTCACAAGATCGAGCATGATAGCACAATTAGGAGAAGACGACCATCTAGCTACTGCTATGGACCCATGGTCCAGGGGTAAACTACTCACACATCAATCCGGAGGCGATCATGGCGATGAAGAGTCCTCCGGGAGATGATTCCCTCTCCGGCAGGGTGCCGGAGGCGATCTCCCGAATCCCCCGAGATGGGATTGGCGGCGGCTGCGTCTCTGGAAGGTTTTCCGTATCGTGGCTCTCGGTACTGGGGGTTTCGCGACGAAGGCTTTAAGTAGGCGGAAGGGTAGGTCAGGGGGCGTCACGAGGGGCCCACACGCTAGGGCCGCGCGGCCAGGGGCTGGGCCGCGCCGCCCTGTTGTGTGGCCGCCTTGTGGCCCCACTTCTTATCCTCTTCGGTCTTCTGGAAGCTTCGTGTGAAAATAGGACCCTGGGCGTTGATTTCGTCCATTTCCGAGAATATTTCCTTACTAGGATTTCTGAAACCAAAAACAGCAGAAAACGACAGAATCGGCTCTTCGGCATCTCGTCAATAGGTTAGTGCCGGAAAATGCATAATAACGACATATAATGTGTATAAAACATGTGAGTATCATCATAAAAGTAGCATGGAACATAAGAAATTATAGATACGTTTGGGACGTATCAGGGCCACACGCCAGGGTGGCGCGGCCTGGACCCTGGGCGCGCCGTCCTATTGTGTGGTGGCCCCGTCAGCCTTCCGACTCCGCCTCTTCGCCTATTTAAAGGTCCCTGACCTAAATCTTCGATACGGAAAAGCCACGGTACAAGAAACCTTCCAGAGCCGCCACCATTGCGAAGCCATGATTCGGGGGACAGGAGTCTCTGTTCCGGCACGCCGCCGGGACGGGGAAGTGCCCCCGGAAGGCTCCTCCATCGACACCACCGCCATCTTCATCGCCGCTGTTGTCTCCTATGATGAGGAGGGAGTAGTTCTCCATCGAGGCTGAGGGCTCTACCGGTAGCTATGTGGTTAATCTCTCTCTCTGTACCCCAATACAATGATCTCATGAATTGCTTTGCATGATTGAGATCCATATGATGACCTTTGTATCGCTATTAGTCTATGTGCTACTCTTGTGATGTTATTAAAATAGTCTATTCCTCCTTCACGGTGTAATGGTGACAGTGTGTGCATCGTGTAGTACTTGGCGTAGGTTATGATCATAATCTCTTGTAGGTTATGGAGTTAATTATTACTATGATAATTTTGATGTGATTTATTCCCCCTTCATAGTGTAAAGGTGACAGTGTGTATGCTATGTTAGTACTCGGTTTAAATTGCAAAGATCTATTATGCTCTAAGGTTACTTAAACATGAATATCGAATGTTGTGGAGCTTGTTAACTCCGGCATTGAGGTGCTCTTGTAGCCCTACACAACGAATGATGTTCATTATCAAACAAGAGTATATGTAGCACAAAGGAAGAGAACTTATTTATTATGTGATCAATGTTGAGAGTGTCCACTAGTGAAAGTATGATCCCTAGGCCTTGTTTCCAATATTGAAAACACCGCTTGTTTACTGTTCTGCTGCATGTTTACTTCCCGCAATATTACTACCATCAATTGCACGTCAGCAAGCACTTTTCTGGCGCCGTTACTACTGCTCATATACATCCATACTACTTGTATTTCACTATCTCTTCGCCGAACTAGTGCACCTATACACCTGACAAGTGTATTAGGTGTGTTGGGGACACAAGAGACTTCTTGTATCGTGATTGCGGGGTTGCTTGAGAGGGATATCTTTGACCTCTTCCTCCCTGAGTTCGATAAACCTTGGGTGATCCACTTAAGGGAAAACTTGCTGCTGTTCTACAAACCTCTGCTCTTGGAGGCCCAACACTGTCTACAAGAATAGAAGCACACGTAGACATCAAGCACTTTTCTGGCGCCGTTGCCGGGGAGGAAAGGTAAAAGGCACTCACACTCTGGTCCCAGGTAACTACGTTATTTTCTGTTGCCGTTGTAAGTGCTCGAAGCTATTTCCTTTAGATCCTGCAATTGCATCTTTTTGTCTCTTGTTTTACACTAGTAAGGCTTAATGGAAGACAACAACAAAATGAGAGATCTTTATGAACTTTATCTTGAATTAGGACATGATGTGTTTGAAGAGAAAATTAAAAAACCCATGGAACTTATGCATGCTAATGGGAATGTTATTAGTATGAATGCTTTGAACACCATTGTTGCTAATGCTATGGAAGAATTTAAGCTTGGGGAGGTCGGTTTTGACGAAAATGATCTCTTTAGCCCTCCGGGTATTGGGGAGAAAGTTTATGTTTATTATGATATGCCTCCTATTTATGATGATTATAATGATAGTGGTCTTTTGGTGCCGCCTACTATGGAGGATAAAGTTTATTATGATGATACTATACCTCCTATATTTGATGATGAGAATAATAATGATAGCTACTTTGTTGAATTCGCTCCCACTACAACTAATAAAATTGATTATGCTTATGTTGGGAGTAGTAATAATTTTATGCATGAGACTCATGATAAGAATGTTTCATTTGATAGTTATATTGTTGAGTTTGTTCATGATGCTACTGAAAATTATTATGAGAGAGGAAAATATGGTTGTAGAAATTTTCATGTTACTAAAACACCTCTCTATATGCTGAAATTTTTGAAGTTACTCTTGGTTTTATCTTCCTATGCTTGTTACTTTGCTCTTCATGAACTTGTTTATTTACAAGATTCCTATGCATAGGAAGCATGTTAGACTTAAATGTGTTTTGAATTTGCTTCTTGATGCTCTCTTTTGCTTCAACTCTTATTTCTTGGGAGTGCATCATTGAAACTACTGAGCCCATCTTAATGGCTATAAAGAAAACACTTCTTGGGAGATAACCCATGTTTTTATTTTGCTACTGTTTTGTTGTGTTTTGGAAGTTGTTACTACTGTAGCAACCTCTCCTTATCTTATTTTATTGCATTGTTGTGCCAAGTAAAGTCTTTGATACCAAGGTTCATACTAGATTTGGATTACTGCGCAGAAACAGATTTACATGCGTCACGAATTTGGGCAGGGTTCTCTGTAGGTAACTCAGAAAAATCTGCCAATTTACGTGCGTGGTCCTCAGATATGTACGCAACTTTCATTCAATTTGAGCATTTTCATCTGAGCAAGTTAAGTGCCCCTGGAAAATTCGTCTTTACGAACTGTTCTGTTTTGACAGATTCTGCCTTTTATTTCGCATTGCCTCTTTTGCTGTGTTGGATGGATTTCTTTGTTCCATTAACCTCCAGTAGCTTTGTGCAATGTCCAGAAGTTTTAAGAATGATTGTGTCACCTCTGAACATGTAAAATTTTTGATTATGCACTAACCCTCTAATGAGTTTGTTTCGAGTTTGGTGTGGAGGAAGTTTTCAAGGGTCAAGAGAGGAGGATGATATACTATGATCAAGAAGAGTGAAAAGTCTAAGCTTGGGGATGCCCCCTTGGTTCATCCCTGCATATTTCAAGAAGACTCAAGCATCTAAGCTTGGGGATGCCCGAGGCATCCCCTTCTTCATCAACAATTTATCAGGTTTCTTCTCTTGAAACTATATTTTTATTCGGTCACATCTTATGTACTTTACTTGGAGCGTCTTTTTGTTTTTGTTTTGTTTGAATAAATGCTTGTGTGGGAGAGAGACACGCTCCGCTGGTTCGTATGAACACATGTGTTCTTAGCTTTTAATGTTCATGGCGAAGGTTGAAACTGCTTCGTTCATTGTTATATGGTTGGAAACAGAAAATGCTGCATGTGGTAATTGGTATAATGTCTTGAATAATTTGATACTTGGCAATTGTTGTGCTCATATAGATCATGTTTAAGCTCTTGCATCATGTACTTTGCACCTATTAATGAAGAACTACATAGAGCTGGTTAAAATTTGGTTTGCATGATTGGTCTCTCTAAGTCTAGATATTTTCTAGTTAAGGTGTTTGAACAACAAGGAGACGATGTAAAGTCTTATAATGCTTACAATATGTTCATATGTGAGTCTTGCTGCACCATTTTATACTTGAGTTTGCTTCAAACAACCTTGCTAGCCTAGCCTTGTATTGAGAGGGATTCTTCTCGTGCATCCAAATCCTTGAGCCAAAAACTATGCCATTTGTGTCCACCATACCTACCTACCACATGGTATTTCTCCGCCATTCCAAAGTACATTACTTGAGTGCTACCTTTAAACTTCTATTCTTTGCCTTTACAATACATAGCTCATGGGAAAATAGCCTTAAAAACTATTGTGGTGAAGAATATGTACTTATGTATCTTATTTCTTAATAAGTTGCTTGTTGTGCGGTAACCATGTTTCTGGGGACGCCATCAACTTTTACCTTTGTTGAATATCATGTGAGTTGCTATGCATGTTCGTCTTGTCTGAATTAAGGGAGATTTTCATGATCAAATGGTTTGAGTATGCATATTGTTAGAGAAGAACATTGGGCCGCTAACTAAAGCCATGAATCATGGTGGAAGTTTCAGTTTGGACACAAATCCTCAATCTCTTATGAGAATATTATTTGTTGTTAAATGCTTAAGCATTAAAAAGAGGAGTCCATTATCTGTTGTCTATGTTGTCCCGGTATGGGTGTCTAAGTTGAGAATGATCAAAAGCGAGAAATCCAATGCGAACTTTCTCCTTAGACCCTTGTACAGGCAGCATAGAGGTACCCATTTGTGACACTTGGTTGAAACATATGTTATGCAATGATAATCCATGTTAATCCAAGCTAATTAGGACAAGGTGCGGGCACTATTGGTATACTATGCATGAGGCTTGCAACTTATAGGATATCTTATACATAACGCATATGCTTTATTACTACCGTTGACAAAATTGTTTCTTGTTTTCAAAATGAAAAGCTCTAGCACAAAAATAGTAATCAATGCTTCCCTCTGCGAAGGGCCTATCTTTTACTTTATTGTTGAGTCAGTTTACCTATTCTCTCTATCTTAGAAGCAAACACTTGTGTCAACTGTGTGCATTGATTCTTACATGTTTACCTATTGCACTTGTTATATTACTTTGTGTTGACAACTATCCATGAGATATACATGTTACAAGTTGAAAGCAATTGCTGAAACTTAATCATCCTTTGTGTTACTTCAATGCCTTCTACTAAAGAATTTATTGCTTATGAGTTAACTGCTATGCAAGTCTTATTGATGCTTGTCTTGAAAGTACTATTCATGAAAAGTCTTTGCTATATGATTCAGTTGTTTACTCATTGTCTTCATCATTGCTTCGAATCGCTGCATTCATCTCATATGCTGTACAATAATGTTGATCAAGATTATGTTGGTAGCATGTCACTTAAGAAATTATCATTGTTATCGTTTACCTACTCGAGGGCGAGTAGGAACTAAGCTTGGGGATGCTTGATACGTCTCAAACGTATCTATAATTTCTTATGTTCCATGCTAGTTATATGACAATACCTACATGTTTTGTTCACACTTTATGATGTTTTGATGCGTTTTCCGGAACTAACCTATTGACGAGATGCCGAAGTGCCAGTTCCTGTTTTCTGCTGTTTTTGGTTTCGAAATCCTAGTAAGGAAATATTCTCGGAATTGGACGAAATCAACGCCCGAGCATCTTAGAATTCCACGAAGCTTCCAGAACACCCGAGAGCCACCAGAGGAGAGCCACAGGGGGGCCACACGCCAGGGTGGCGCGGCCTGGACCCTGGGCGCGCCGCACTATTGTGTGGTGGCCCCGTCAGCCTTCCGACTCCGCCTCTTCGCCTATTTAAAGGTCCTTGACCTAAATCTTCGATACGGAAAAGCCACGGTACGAGAAACCTTCCAGAGCCGCCGCCATCGCGAAGCCAAGATTCGGGGGACAGGAGTCTCTGTTCCGGCACGCCGCCGGGACGGGGAAGTGCCCCCGGAAGGCTCCTCCATCGACACCACCGCCATCTTCATCGCCGCTGTTGTCTCCTATGATGAGGAGGGAGTAGTTCTCCATCGAGGCTGAGGGCTCTACCGGTAGCTATGTGGTTAATCTCTCTCTCGTACCCCAATACAATGATCTCATGAATTGCTTTGCATGATTGAGATCCATATGATGACCTTTGTATCGCTATTAGTCTATGTGCTACTCTTGTGATGTTATTAAAGTAGTCTATTCCTCCTTCACGGTGTAATGGTGACAGTGTGTGCATCGTGTAGTACTTGGCGTAGGTTATGATCATAATCTCTTGTAGGTTATGGAGTTAATTATTACTATGATAGTTTTGATGTGATTTATTCCCCCTTCATAGTGTAAATGTGACAGTGTGTATGCTATGTTAGTACTCGGTTTAAATTGCAAAGATCTATTATGCTCTAAGGTTACTTAAACATGAATATCGAATGTTGTGGAGCTTGTTAACTCCGGCATTGAGGTGCTCTTGTAGCCCTACACAACGAATGATGTTCATTATCAAACAAGAGTATATGTAGCACAAAGGAAGAGAACTTATTTATTATGTGATCAATGTTGAGAGTGTCCACTAGTGAAAGTATGATCCCTAGGCCTTGTTTCCAATACTGCAAACACCGCTTGTTTACTGTTCTGCTGCATGTTTACTTCCCGCAATATTACTACCATCAATTGCACGTCAGCAAGCACTTTTCTGGCGCCGTTACTACTGCTCATATACATCCATACTACTTGTATTTCACTATCTCTTCGCCGAACTAGTGCACTGATACGTCTCCAACGTATCGATAATTTCTTATGTTCCATGCTACTTTATTGATGATACCTACATGTTTTATGCACATTATATGTCATATTTATGCATTTTCTGGAACTAACCTATTAACAAGATGCCGAAGAGCCAATTGCTGTTTTCTGCTGTTTTTGGTTTCAAAATCCTAGTAAAGAAATATTCTCGGAATTGGACGAAACTTTCGCCCGGGGTCCTATTTTTGCACGAAGCTTCCGGAAGACCGAAGACCTAACGAAGTGGGGCCACGAGGCAGCCAGGGGGGTGGCCGGCGCGGCCCAAGCCCTGGCCGCGCCGACCTATCCCCTGGGCCCCTCGTGTGGCCCCTCGCGTTGACCCTCCGCCTACTTAAAGCTTCCGTCGCGAAACCCCCAGTACCGAGAGCCACGATACGGAAAACCTTACTGAGACGCCGCCGCCGCGAATCCCATCTCGGGGGATTCTGGAGATCGCCTCCGGCACCCTGCCGGAGAGGGGATTCATCTCCCGGAGGACTCTACACCGCCATGGTCGCCTCCGGAGTGATGAGTGAGTAGTCCACCCCTGGACCATGGGTCCATAGCAGTAGCTAGATGGTCGTCTTCTCCTTGTTGTGCTTCATTGTTGGATCTTGTGAGCTGCCTAACATGATCAAGATCATCTATATGTAATACTATATGTTGTGTTTGTCGGGATCCGATGGATAGAGAGTACTATGATTATGGTGATTATCAATCTATTGTTCATGTGTTGTTTATGATCTTGCATGCTCTCCGTTACTAGTAGAGGCTCTGGCCAAGCTTTTACTCTTAACTCCAAGAGGGAGTATTTATGCTCGATAGTGGGTTCATGCCTTCATTGACACCTGGGACAGTGACAGAAAGTTCTAAGGTTGTGATGTGCTGTTGCCACTAGGGATAAAACATTGATGCTATGTCTAAGGATGTAGTTGTTGATTACATTACGCACCATACTTAATGCAATTGTCTGTTGCTTTGCAACTTAATACTGGAAGGGGTTCGGACGATAACCTGAAGGTGGACTTTTTAGGCATAGATGCAGTTGGATGGCGGTCTATGTACTTTGTCGTAATGCCCAATTAAATCTCACTATATTTATCATGTCATGTATATGCATTGTTATGCCATTCTCTATTTGTCAATTGCCCGATCGTAATTTGTTCACCCAACATGCTTTTATCTTATGGGAGAGACACCTCTAGTGAACTGTGGACCCCGGTCCTATTCTTTACATAGCATACAATCTACTTGTTTTACTTGTTTTCTTTGCAAACATCTTCCACTCGATACGTTTAATCCTTTGTTACAGCAAGCCGGTGAGATTGACAACCTCACCGTTTCGTTGGGACAAAGTACTTGGGTTGTGTTGTGCGGGTTCCTAGTTGGCGCCGGAATCCCCGGTGTTGCGCCGCATCACATTTCGCGACCATCAACCTTCAACGTGCTTCTTGGCTCCTACTGGTTCGATTAAACCTTGGTTTCTTTCCGAGGGAAAACTTGCTACCGTGCGCATCATACCTTCCTCTTGGGGTTCCCAACGAACGTGTGAGTTACACGCCATCAAGCATAATTTTCTCGGCGCCGTTGCCGGGAGATCAAGACACGCTGCAAGGGGAGTCTCCACTTCTCAATCTCTTTACTTTGTTTTTGTCTTGCTTTATTTTATTTACTACTTTGTTTGCTGCACTAAATCAAAACACAAAAAATTAGTTGCTAGTTTTACTTTATTTATTGTCTTGCTCTCTATATCAAAAACACACAAAAAAATTAGTTACTTGCATTTAGTTTACTTCTGTTATCATGTCTAGTCCTATACTTGTTTTTATTTTCACTAGTTAGGCATAATGGAAAACAACAAAAAAATTAGAGATCTTTATGAAATTTATCTTGAATTAGGACATGATGTGTTTGAAGAGAAAATTAAAAAACCCATGGAACTTTGTTTGCAAAATAGTTGTAGCAAGGTTATTAGCATGAACTCTTTGAACACCATTATTGCTAAAGCTATGGAAGAATTTAAGCTTGGGGAAGCTGGTTGTGATATTTTTAGTCCCCCAAGCATGGAGGAGAAAATTTACTTTGATGATACTTTACCTCCTATATATGGTGCTTGCAATGATGAATATGATATTTTCAGTCCACCTACTATTGAGGAGAAAATTAATTATGATTGCAATATGCCTCCTATGTATGATGATTATGGTGATGAGAATAATAATGATAGCTACTTTGTTGAATTTGCTCCCACTACAACTAATAAAATTGATTATGCTTATGTGGAGAGTAATAATTTTATGCATGTGGCTCATGACAAGAATGTTTTATGTGATAGTTATATTGTTGAATTTGTTCATGATGCTACTGAAAGTTATTATGAGAGAGGGAAACATGGTTATATGCATCTTAATAATATTAAGTTTCCCCTCTTTATGTTGAAAATCTTGAAATTGCGCTTGTGTTGCTTATCTATGCTTGCCACTTTGTTCTTCATGAATATATTTGTGTACAAGATTACTTTTCATAGGAAGTGGGTTAGGCTTAAATGTATTTTTAATTTGCTTCTTGATGCTCTCTTTTGCTTCAACTCTCATCCTTATGAGAGCATTATCATTAAAACTGCTGAGCCCATCTTAATGGCTATAAAGAAAGAACTTCTTGGGAGATAACCCATGTGTTTTTTTTACTACAGTACTTTGTTTTATATTTGAGTCTTGGAAGTTGTTTACTACTGTAGCAACCTCTCCTTATCATGTTTTTGTGCCAAGTAAAGTTTCTATGTCAAAGTTGATGTTATATTTGGGATTGCTGCGCAGAAACAGCATTGCTGTCTGTCACGAATCTGGGCACAATTCCCTGTAGAAAATTCGAAAAAATCTGCCAATTTACGAGCGTGATCCTCAGATATGTACGCAACTTTCATTAGTTTTGAGTTTTTCCATTTGAGCAAGTCTGGTGCCATTTCTAAATTCGTCTTTACGGACTGTTCTGTTTTTGACAGATTCTGCCTTTTATTTCGCATTGCCTCTTTTGCTATGTTGGATTTATTTCTTTGATCCATTAATGTCCAGTAGCATTATGCAATGTCCAGAAGTGAAAATAATGATTGTGTCACCTCTGAATGAGTGAATTATCAATTGTGCACTAACCCTCTAATGAGTTTGCTTGAAGTTTGGTGTGAAGGAAGTTTTCAAGGGTCAAGAGAGGAGAATGATATACTATGATCAAGAGGAGTGAAAGCTCTAAGCTTGGGGATGCCCCCGTGGTTCACCCCTGCATATTTTAAGAAGACTCAAGCGTCTAAGCTTGGGGATGCCCAAGGCATCCCCTTCTTCATCGACAACATCATCGAGTTCCTCCCCCGAAACTATATTTTTATTCAATCACATCTTGTATTCTTTGCTTGGAGCGTCGGTTTGTTTTTGTTTTTGTTTTTGTTTGAATAAGATGGATCCTAGCATTCACTTTGTGGGAGAGAGACACGCTCCGCTGTTGCATATGGACACATGTGTCCTTAGGCTTTACTCATAATGTTCAAGGCGAAGTTTCTTCTTCGTTAAATTGTTATATGGTTGGAATTGGAAAATGCTACATGTAGTAATTCTAAAATGTCTTGGATAATGTGATACTTGGTAATTGTTGTGCTCATGTTTAAGCTCTTGCATCATATGCTTTGCACCCATTAATGAAGAAATACATAGAGCTTGCTAAAATTTGATTTGCATATTTGGTTTCTCTAAGGTCTAGATAATATCTAGTATTGAGTTTTGAACAACAAGGAAGACAGTGTAGAGTCTTATAATGTTTACAATATGTCTTTTATGTGAGTCTTGCTGCACTTGTTCATCCTTGAGTTTGCTTCAAATAACCTTGCTAGCCTAAACCTTGTATCGAGAGGGAATACTTCTCATGCATCCAAAATCCTTGAGCCAACTACTATGCCATTTGTGTCCACCATACCTACCTACTACATGGTATTTCTCCGCCATTCCAAAGTAAATTGCTTGAGTGCTACCTTTAAAATTCCATCATTCACCTATGCAATATATAGCTCATGGGACAAAATAGCCTTAAAAACTATCGTAGTATTGAATATGTACTTATGCACTTTATATTTTATTAAGTTGCCTGTTGTGCGATAACCATGCTTCTGGAACGCCATCAACTATTGTTGAATATCATGTGAGTTGCTATGCATGTCCGTCTTGTCCGAAGGTCTATCATTTTAGTGGTTGGAGCATGCAAAATTGTTAGAGAAGAACATTGGGCCGCTAACTAAAGCCATGAACCATGGTTGAAGTTTCAGTTTTGGACATATATCCTCAATCTCATATGAGAACAATAATCATTGCTACATGCTTATGCATTTAAGAGGAGTCCATTATCTCGTTGTCCATGTTGTCCCGGTATGGATGTCTAAGTTGAGAATAATCAAAAGCGAGAAATCCGAAATGCGAGCATTCTCCTTAGACCTTTGTACAGGCGGCATGGAGGTACCCCTTTGTGACACTTGGTTGAAACATGGCATGCAAAGATCCGGTAGTCCAAGTTAAGTAGGACGAGGTGCGGGCACTATTAGTATACTATGCGTGAGGCTTGCAACTTGTAAGATATAATTTTCATAACTCATATGCTTTATTACTACCGTTGACAAAATTGTTTCATGTTTTCAAAATAAAAGCTCTAGCACAAATACGGCAATCGATGCTTTCCTCTTTGAAGGACCATTCTTTTACTTTTATTGTTGAGTCAGTTTACCTATCTCCTTCCACCTTAAGAAGCAAACACTTGTGTGAACTGTGCATTGATTCCTACATACTTGCATATTGCACCTATTATATTACTTTATGTTGACAATATCCATGAGATATACATGTTATAAGTTGAAAGCAACTGCTGAAACTTAATCTTCCTATGTGTTGCTTCAACACCTTTACTTTGATTTATTGCTTTATGAGTTAACTCTTATGCAAGACTTATTGATGCTTGTCTTGAAGTACTATTCATGAAAAGTCTTTGTCATATGATTCAGTTGTTTACTCATGTCATTACCTTTGCTTTGATCGCTGCATTCATTACATATGTTTACAAATAGTATGATCAAGATTATGATGGCATGTCACTTCGAAATTATCTTTGTTATCGTTTTACCTGCTCGGGACGAGCGAGAACTAAGCTTGGGGATGCTGATACGTCTCCAACGTATCGATAATTTCTTATGTTCCATGCTACTTTATTGATGATACCTACATGTTTTATGCACATTATATGTCATATTTATGCATTTTCTGGAACTAACCTATTAACAAGATGCCGAAGAGCCGATTGCTTGTTTTACTGCTGTTTTTGGTTTCAGAAATCCTAGTAAAGAAATATTCTCGGAATTGGACGAAACTTTCGCCCGGGGTCCTATTTTTGCACGAAGCTTCCGGAAGACCGAAGACCTAACGAAGTGGGGCCACGAGGCAGCCGGGGGGTGGCCGGCGCGGCCCAAGCCCCGGCCGCGCCGACCTATCCCCTGGGCCCCTCGTGTGGCCCCTCGCGTTGACCCTCCGCCTACTTAAAGCTTCCGTCGCGAAACCCCCGATACCGAGAGCCACGATACGGAAAACCTTACGGAGACGCCGCCGCCGCGAATCCCATCTCGGGGGATTCCGGAGATCGCCTCCGGCACCCTGCCGGAGAGGGGATTCATCTCCCGGAGGACTCTACACCGCCATGGTCGCCTCCGGAGTGATGAGTGAGTAGTCCACCCCTGGACCATGGGTCCATAGCAGTAGCTAGATGGTCGTCTTCTCCTTGTTGTGCTTCATTGTTGGATCTTGTGAGCTGCCTAACATGATCAAGATCATCTATATGTAATACTATATGTTGTGTTTGTCGGGATCCGATGGATAGAGAGTACTATGATTATGGTGATTATCAATCTATTGTTCATGTGTTGTTTATGATCTTGCATGCTCTCCGTTACTAGTAGAGGCTCTGGCCAAGTTTTTACTCTTAACTCCAAGAGGGAGTATTTATGCTCGATAGTGGGTTCATGCCTTCATTGACACACGGGACGGTGACGAGAAAGTTCTAAGGTTGTGATGTGCTGTTGCCACTAGGGATAAAACATTGATGCTATGTCTAAGGATGTAGTTGTTGATTACATTACGCACCATACTTAATGCAATTGTCTCGTTGCTTTGCAACTTAATACTGGAAGGGGTTCGGACGATAACTCTGAAGGTGGACTTTTTAGGCATAGATGCGGTTGGATGGCGGTCTATGTACTTTGTCGTAATGCCCAATTAAATCTCACTATATTTATCATGTCATGTATATGCATTGTTATGCCTTTCTCTATTTGTCAATTGCCCGATCGTAATTTGTTCACCCAACATGCTTTTATCTTATGGGAGAGACACCTCTAGTGAACTGTGGACCCCGGTCCTATTCTTTACATAGCATACAATCTACTTGTTTTACTGTTTTCTTTGCAAACATCTTCCACTCGATACGTTTAATCCTTTGTTACAGCAAGCCGGTGAGATTGACAACCTCACTGTTTCGTTGGGACAAAGTACTTGGGGTGTGTTGTGCAGGTTCCTAGTTGGCGCCGGAATCCCTGGTGTTGCGCCGCATCACATTTCGCGACCATCAACCTTCAACGTGCTTCTTGGCTCCTACTGGTTCGATTAAACCTTGGTTTCTTTCTGAGGGAAAACTTGCTACTGTGCGCATCATACCTTCCTCTTGGGGTTCCCAACGAACGTGTGAGTTACACGCCATCATGCACCTATACACCTGACAAGTGTATTAGGTGTGTTGGGGACACAAGAGACTTCTTGTATCGTGATTGCAGGGTTGCTTGAGAGGGATATCTTTGACCTCTTCCTCCCTGAGTTCGATAAACCTTGGGTGATCCACTTAAGGGAAAACTTGCTGCTGTTCTACAAACCTCTGCTCTTGGAGGCCCAACACTGTCTACAAGAATAGAAGCACACGTAGACATCAGTGAGCAGATTGGACAAAAGGTTATCTGGGATTTCATCTCTGATGTCCTATACTGGAAAACTTACATTGCTAAACTCAGTAATTAATTCCCTACCAATGTATGATATCTGCTCTATAAAGGTGCCTGTCACAATCTTCATTCATTTTGAAAAGAGTGGAAGACAATTATTATGGGTGTTAGATGTATATATCTGTATATTGTAGTTTCCCCATATGTTAGGGGGCTTCCTGCATATTTGCACATGTACATGTACTATATATTGTGGCCTTTGGCCCCTGTAATACATCAAGCATATTGCCCTAACATGGTATCAGAGCAAAACTTGGTCCTCTAGTCTAGTCTGTACGTTTGTCCCGGCCGTAGTTGCCGCTCGTCTCGTCCAGGCCGCCGCCTTCCAGCTCGCCGCTTCTCCGGTCGCCGCCGGCTCGCCGCCGGCCGTCCTCCCGGCTTCTCCCGCCCCCAGGCCGTCCCGTTCCCATCCGCCCCCGGCCTCTTCTTCTCCGCCGCTTGCTCTTATTTCCGGTCGCTCCCGCGCCTCTTCTTCTCCGCCACTTCCGGCTCGCCGCCTGATGCGTGCAATTAACACACGTCCGTTGGGAACCCCAAGAGGAAGGTGTGATGCATACAGTAGCAAGTTTTCCCTCAGAAAGAAACCAAGGTTTATCGAACCAGGAGGAGCCAAGAAGCACGTTGAAGGTTGATGACGGCGAAGTGTAGTGCGGCGCAACACCAGGGATTCCGGCGCCAACGTGGAACCTGCACAACACAATCAAAGTACTTTGCCCCAACGTAACAGTGAGGTTGTCAATCTCACCGGCTTGCTGAAAACAAAGGATTAAACGTATTGTGTGGAAGATGATGATTGTTTGCGAAGAACGAGTAAAGAACAATTGCGATAGATTGTATTTCAGATGTAAAGAATAGGACCGGGGTCCACAGTTCACCGATGGTGTCTCTCCCATAAGATAAATAGATGTTGGGTGAACAAATTACGGTTGGGCAATTGACAAATAAAGAAGGCATAACAATGCACATACAAATATCATGATGAGTACTATGAGATTTAATCGGGGCATTACGACAAAGTACATAGACCGCTATCCGAGCATGCATCTATGCCTAAAAAGTCCACTTTCAGGTTATCATCCGAACCCCTTCCGGTATTAAGTTGCAAGCAACAGACAATTGCATTAAGTATGGTGCGTAATGTAATCAACACAAATATCCTTAGACAAAGCATCGATGTTTTATCCCTAGTGGCAACAAGCACATCCACAACCTTAGAACTTTCCGTCACTCGTCCCGCATTTAATGGAGGCATGAACCCACTATCGAGCATAAATACTCCCTCTTGGAGTTACAAGTATCAACTTGGCCAGAGCCTCTACTAGCAACGGAGATGCAAGAACATAAACAACATATATGATAGATTGATAATCAACTTGACATAGTATTCAATATTCATCGGATCCCAACAAACACAACATGTAGCATTAAAAATAGACGATCTTAATCATGATAGGCAGCTCACAAGATCTAACATGATAGCACAATGAGGAGAAGACGACCATCTAGCTACTGCTATGGACCCATAGTCCAGGGGTGAACTACTCACACATCGATCCGGAGGCGATCATGGCGATGAAGAGTCCTCCGGGAGATGATTCCCCTCTCCGGCAGGGTGCCGGAGGCGATCTCCTAAATCCCCCGGGATGGGATTGGCGGCGGCTGCGTCTCTGGAAGGTTTTCCGTATCGTGGCTCTCGGTACCGGGGGTTTCGCGACGAAGACTTTAAGTAGGCGAAGAGGTAGGTCAGGGGGCGTCACGAGGGGCCCACACAACAGGGCCGCGCGGCCCAAGCCCTGGCCGCGCCGCCCTAGTGTGGCGTCGCCTCGTGGCCCCACTTCGTATCTCCCTCGGTCTTCTGGAAGCTTCGTGGAAAAATAAGCCCCGGGCGTTGATTTCGTCCAATTCCGAGAATATTTCCTTACTAGGATTTCTGAAACCAAAAACAGCGAGAAAACAACAACCGGCTCTTCGGCATCTCGTCAATAGGTTAGTGCCGGAAAATGCATAATAATGACATATAATGTGTATAAAACATGTGAGTATCATCATAAAAGTAGCATGGAACATAAGAAATTATAGATACGTTAGAGACGTATCAAGCATCCCCAAGCTTAGTTCCTACTCGCCCTCGAGTAGGTAAACGATAACAAAGATAATTTCTGAAGTGACATGCTATCATAATTTTGATCATACTATTGTAAAGCACATGAGATGAATGCAGCGATTCGAAGCAATGATGAAGATAATGAGTAAACAACTGAATCATATAGCAAAGACTTTTCATGAATAGTACTTTCAAGACAAGCATCAATAAGACTTGCATAACAGTTAACTCATAAGCAATAAATTCTTAGTAGAAAGTTTTGAAACAACACAAAGGAAGATATAAGTTTCAGCGGTTGCTTTCAACTTCAACATGTATATCTCATGGATAATTGTCAACACAAAGTAATATAACAAGTGCAATAGGTAAACATGTAAGAATCAATGCACACAGTTTACACAAGTGTTTGCTTCTAAGATAGAAAGAAGTAGGTAAACTGACTCAACAATAAAGTAGAAGAAAGGCCCTTCGCAGAGGAAAGCATGGATTACTATTTTTGTGCTAGAGCTTTTCATTTTGAAAACAAGAAACAATTTTGTCAACGGTAGTAATAAATCATATGTGTTATGTATAAGATATCTTATAAGTTGCAAGCCTCACGCATAGTATACTAATAGTGCCCGCACCTTGTCCTAATTAGCTTGGATTAACATGTATTATCATTGCATAACATATGTTTCAACCAAGTGTCACAAAGGGGTACCTCTATGCCGCCTGTACAAGGGTCTAAGGAGAAGGTTCGCATTGGATTTCTCGCTTTTGATCATTCTCAACTTAGACACCCATACCGGGACAACATAGACAACAGATAATGGACTCCTCTTTTAATGCTTAAGCATTTAACAACAGATAATATTCTCATAAGAGATTGAGGTTTTGTATCCAAACTGAAACTTCCACCATGATTCATGGCTTTAGTTAGCGGCCCAATGTTCTTCTCTAACAATATGCATACTCAAACCATTTGATCATGAAAATCGCCCTTACTTCAGACAAGACGAACATGCATAGCAACTCACATGATATTCAACAAAGGTAAAAGAGTTGACGGCGTCCCCAGAAACATGGTTACCGCTCAGCAAGCAACTTATTAAGAAATAAGATACATAAGTACATATTCTTCACCACAATAGTTTTTAAGGCTATTTTCCCATGAACTATATATTGCAAAGGCAAAGAATAGAAGTTTAAAGGTAGCACTCAAGTAATGTACTTTGGAATGGCAGAGAAATACCATGTGGTAGGTAGGTATGGTGGACACAAATGGCATGGATTTGGCTCAAGGATTTGGATGCACGAGAAGAATCCCTCTCAATACAAGGCTAGGCTAGCAAGGTTGTTTGAAGCAAACTCAAGTATGAAATGGTGCAGCAAGACTCACATATGAACATATTGTAAGCATTATAAGACTTTACGTCGTCTCCTTGTTGTTCAAACACCTCAACCAGAAAATATCTAGACTTAGAGAGACCAATCATGCAAACCAAATTTTAACAAGCTCTATGTAGTTATTCATTAATAGGTGCAAGGTACATGATGCAAGAGCTTAAACATGATCTATATGAGCACAACAATTGCCAAGTATCAAATTATTCAAGACATTATACCATTTACCACATGCGGCATTTTCCGTTTTCCAACCATATATCAATGAACGAGGTAGTTCAACCGTCGCAATGAACATTAAGAATAAAGTTAAGAACACATGTGTTCATATGCAACAACGGAGCGTGTCTCTCTCCCACATAAAGAATGTTAGGATCCGATTTTATTCAAACAAAAAAAAAACAAAAGCAAACAGACGCTCCAAGTAAAGCACATAAGATGTGACTGAATAAAAATATAGTTTCACTAGAGGAACCTGATAATGTTGTCGATGAAGAAGGGGATGCCTTGGGCATCCCCAAGCTTAGATGCTTGAGTCTTCTTAAAATATGCAGGGATGAACCACGGGGGCAACCCCAAGCTTAGACTTTTCACTCTTCTTGATCATATTGTATCATCCTCCTCTCTTGACCCTTGAAAACTTCCTCCACACCAAACTCGAAACAAACTCATTAGAGGGTTAGTGCATAATTGAAAACTCATACATTCAGAGGTGACATAATCATTCTTAACACTTCTGGACATTGCACAAAGCTACTGAAAGTTAATGGAACAAAGAAATCCATCAAACATAGCAAAACAGGCAATGCGAAATAAAAGGCAGAATCTGTCAAAACAGAACAGTCCGTAAAGACGAATTTTGCAGAGGCACTTAACTTGCTCAGATGAAAATTCTCAAATTTAATGAAAGTTGCGTACATATCTGAGGATCACGCACGTAAATTGGCAGATTTTTCTGAGTTATCTACAGAGAACCCTGCCCAAATTCGTGACAGCAAGAAATCTGTTTCTGCGCAGTAATCCAAATCTAGTATTGACTTTACTATCAAAGACTTTACTTGGCACAACAATGCAATAAAATAAAGATAAGGAGAGGTTGCTACAGTAGTAACAACTTCCAAGACTCAAATATAAAACAAAAGTGCAGAAGTAAAATGATGGGTTGTCTCCCATAAGCGCTTTTCTTTAACGCCTTTCAGCTTGGCGCAGAAAGTGTGAATCAAGTATTATCAAGAGAAGAAGCATTAACATCAAAAAAATTCTCACAAACAAAACTTGTTGCAGAGGGTACCTTAGATGCTTCATTATCTAAATTTCCCATAGTGGTACTAAGGGTTTTATCAATTTTAGGCTTATAATAATTCTTTGGCTTCCTTAGAGACATACATGAATTTTTGCTCCTTGCCCACATAAGCTTTCTCCTTAAATTTAAGAGAAGAAAAAGTTGAACCCAATGTTCCCATAGCTTCTTCAAGTTTACCAATTCTATGGGTTTGGTTATCATGGATAGCACAAGTTTCTAAAATAGCAATTCTTTCATTAATTCCTCCTAGGGATTTATCAAGTTTATCAGTATTATCAAGTAATATCCCCAGTTTAGTCTCAACACTTGGAAGATTTTTCTCTATGGTTTCCAACTTTTTCATGACGTCCTCAAGAGAGATTTCAATTTTAGTTTCATTAACAGGTGGTATTCCAACTAGACTCTCAATGATGCAACTAGCTTCTAAAACAGGAGTACCTAGGAAATTACCCCCCGAAAGAGTATCAAGAACATACCTATTCCAGCTAGATATACCAACATAAAAGTTCCTAAGTAGGATAATAGTGAAGTCTTTCTTAGTGCACCTATGATGAGCATCACTAATTCTATACCAAGCATCTTTAAAACTTTCTCCACCTTGTTGCTTAAACGAACGGACTTCAACTTCAGGATTACTCATTTTAGCAGTAGTAAATAAAGCAAACTAGATAAAGTAAATGCAAGTAACTAATTTTTTTGTGTTTTTGATATAGAGAACAAGACAGTAAATAAAGTAAAGCTAGCAACTAATTTTTTTGTGTTTTGTTTTAGTGCAGCAAACAAAGTAGTAAATAAAATAAAGCAAGACAAAAACAAAGTAAAGAGATTGGAAGTGGAGACTCCCCTTGCAGCGTGTCTTGATCTCCCCGGCAACGGCGCCAGAAAATATGCTTGATGCGTGCAATTAACACACGTCCGTTGGGAATCCCAAGAGGAAGGTGTGATGCGTACAGTAGCAAGTTTTCCCTCAGAAAGAAACCAAGGTTTATCAAACCAGGAGGAGCCAAGAAGCACGTTGAAGGTTGATGGCGGCGAAGTGTAGTGCGGCGCAACACCAGGGATTCCGGCGCCAACGTGGAACCTGCACAACACAATCAAAGTACTTTGCCCCAATGTAACAGTGAGGTTGTCAATCTCACCGGCTTGCTGAAAACAAAGGATTAAACGTATTGTGTGGAAGATGATGATTGTTTGCGAAGAACAGTAAAGAACAATTGCAGTAGATTGTATTTCAGATGTAAAGAATAGGACCGGGGTCCACAGTTCACCAGTGGTGTCTCTCCCATAAGATAAATAGATGTTGGGTGAACAAATTACAGTTGGGCAATTGACAAATAAAGAAGGCATAACAATGCACATACAAATATCATGATGAGTACTATGAGATTTAATCAGGGCATTACGACAAAGTACATAGACCGCTATCCAGACATGCATCTATGCCTAAAAAGTCCACTTTCAGGTTATCATCCGAACCCCTTCCGGTATTAAGTTGCAAGCAACAGACAATTGCATTAAGTATGGTGCGTAATGTAATCAACACAAATATCCTTAGACAAAGCATCGATGTTTTATCCCTAGTGGCAACAAGCACATCCACAACCTTAGAACTTTCTGTCACTGTCCCAGATTTAATGGAGGCATGAACCCACTATCGAGCATAAATACTCCCTCTTGGAGTTACAAGTATCAACTTGGCCAGAGCCTCTACTAGCAACGGAGATGCAAGAACATAAACAACATATATGATAGATTGATAATCAACTTGACATAGTATTCAATATTCATCGGATCCCAACAAACACAACATGTAGCATTACAAATAGACGATCTTAATCATGATAGGCAGCTCACAAGATCTAACATGATAGCACAATGAGGAGAAGACGACCATCTAGCTACTGCTATGGACCCATAGTCCAGGGGTGAACTACTCACACATCGATCCGGAGGCGATCATGGCGATGAAGAGTCCTCCGGGAGATGATTCCCCTCTCCGGCAGGGTGCCGGAGGCGATCTCCTGAATCCCCCGAGATGGGATTGGCGGCGGCTGCGTCTCTGGAAGGTTTTCCGTATCGTGGCTCTCGGTACCGGGGGTTTCGCGATGAAGACTTTAAGTAGGCGAAGTGGTAGGTCAGGGGGCGTCACGAGGGGCCCACACAACAGGGCCGCGCGGCCCAAGCCCTGGCCGCGCCGCCCTAGTGTGGCGTCGCCTCGTGGCCCCACTTCGTATCTCCCTCGGTCTTCTGGAAGCTTCGTGGAAAAATAAGCCCCTGGGCGTTGATTTCATCCAATTCCGAGAATATTTCCTTACTAGGATTTCTGAAACCAAAAACAGCAGAAAACAGACAATCGGCTCTTCGGCATCTCGTCAATAGGTTAGTGCCAGAAAATGCATAATAATGACATATAATGTGTATAAAACATGTGAGTATCATCATAAAAGTAGCATGGAACATAAGAAATTATAGATACGTTTGAGACGTATCACCGCCCTCCGGCAGGCTGCCGCCCGCTCCTCCCGAGGCCCCGCCCGCCCCCGGCTGTTCCTCTTCTTCCCGGCCGCTTCTTCGTCGGGTGCATTTTCGATCGGGTGTGTTTCGATCCGATCTGAGTTGAGAAAAAAAAAGAGAAAAAAATGTGCTGATATGTCTTCCTCTTCGGGCTATGTTGCGATTCCTCGCTGCCCGGTGATCTTTGATGGCGCGAATTATCCTGATTTCGTTGCCTTCATGCGCGTCGACATGCGCGGTCTTCGTCTTTGGGGTGTGCTTTCTGGCGAGGTCTCCTGTCCGCCGCGCCCCGTTGCTCCTACGGCGCCTACTGCACCGAACCCCGTTGCCCTTGCCCCTGATGCTACTCAGGCGGATAAGGATGCAACCACGAGTGTTGATGATACTGCTCTGGCTGATTATGACCGGAAGGTCCAGGACCACTCTACTGCCGTTGCTACTTACCAGCTGGATCTGACTGACTACACTCAGTGGATAGATGAGGATGCTCGTGCTGCTGCTATTCTCACCTCCAGTGTTCTGGCTCAGTATGTTGCTGAGTTCATGGGTCTTCCCACTGCTGCTGCTCAGTGGGCTTTTCTTTGTCAGCGCTATCAGCCATCTGGGGATGCTCTTTATCTGTCTGTGGTCCGCCGGGAGCATGCCATTCAGCAGGGCGATTCTACTATTGATGAGTTCTACACTCAGAGTGATGCTATTTAGCGTTAGCTTGATTCTCTTCGTACAGCTGTGTGTGAAACATGTCCCTGCTGTCTGACTGTGCGCGCGGTTCTGGAGTTTCAACGCATTTTTGAGTTCTTGTCGCGGCTCCGTAAGGAGTTTGAGACGCGCCGTGCACAGCTGCTTGCCCGTGGTCGTGTTCCGCTCTCTGAGGTACTGGCTAAGCTTCGTGCTGAGGAGACTCGTCTTCGTGGTGCTGGTCTTCTTGAGGTTCCCTCTGTACTTGCTGCTCGTGGCCCTCCTGTGCCGTCTGCTCGTGGACCTCCTCTGCCGCCGGCTTCGTTGCGGTCTCCAGCACCACCGATACTTTCTACTCCTCCAGTCCAGGGCCAGAGTCAGCCTCAGCAGCCTCGTGGTATGACAGCACCTCCCTGCACCTACTGTAGCAGGTCTGGCCACACTGTCTCTAGCTGCTGGCAGAGGGATCCCAGTTTACGTCCGCGGCACTATATATACTCGTCGGCAGGCTGGTTCTTCAGGCTCTTCTGCTGTTGCGCTATCTGATCAGAACATTATCCGTGGTCTTCGTGGTCTGCTCGCTGCTACAGGTTCTTCCTCGACGGGTACTGCTGGTTCTGTGCCTGGCTCTTCTAGCGCCGCGCGACCACCACCTTCTACACAGTCAGGTACGTCATCCCCGTGGTATCTGGATTCTGGAGCTTCTTTTCATATGACCTCTGCGTCTTCTATTCTTTCTGCTCTTCACTCTCTTGTTTCTCATGTCCGTGTTATCACGGCTGATGGTACCTCTCTTCCTGTTTCTAGTCGAGGCACCCTTTCGACTTCCTCTTTCTCTGTTCCTGATGTTTCTCATGTTCCTAGTCTTAAGATGAACCTGGCTTCTGCTAGTCAGCTTACTGATTCTGGTTGTCGCGTCATTCTTGACGCTGATTCTTGTGTTGTTCAGGACCGCCGTACACAGGCCTTGGTTGGAGCTGGCCCTCGCAGCCTTGAGTCCCTGGGGCTCTGGGAGTTAGACTGGCTTCGCGTTCCTTCTGCTGACACTTCATCTGCCAGTTCTCCTGCGGTTGCTACTTCTGTCACTGGATCTTTTCAGCAGTGGCATCATCGGCTGGGTCACCTCTGTGACTCCCGTTTATCGTCATTAGTTCGTAGTGGTCTTCTGGGGTCCGTCTCGGGAGATGTGTCTTTGCATTCGTGTCGTGGTTGTAGGTTAGGCAAACAGATTCAGCTTCCCTATCCTACTAGTGCGTCTGTATCTCAGCGACCTTTTGATTTAGTTCATTCAGATGTTTGGGGTCCGGCTCCCTTTCCTTCGAAAGGGGGTCATCGATACCATATTTTGTTTATTGATGATTTTTCGCGATACACCTGATTGTTTCTTATGCACTCTCGCAGTGAGGTGCTCTCTATTTATCAGCGTTTTGCAGCCATGGTTCGTACTCAGTATTCCACGCCTATTCGTGTGTTTCGTGTTGATTCTGTAGGAGAGTATATCTCCCGACACCTGTGTGGTGTTCTTGCTGAGTAGGGCACCCTTGCCCAGTTCTCGTGTCCCGGCGCACATGCTCAAAATGGTGTCGCCGAGCGTAAGCATCGTCATATCCCTCCTCGCGAACGCACCAAACTGACCGCTCAGTCTGTTGAGTGTGTTTTTCTCGGATACAGTGATGAGCATAAGGGCTATCGCTGTTGGGACCCTGTTGGTCGTCGGATGCGCATCTCTCGTGACGTCACGTTTGATGACACGCGTCCCTTCTATCCTCGCCCCACCTCGGGTACTTACTCGGTGGATGATATCTCTTTTCTTCTTTTTCCGGATGCACCCCCTGCTATCCCTTCTCCTCCCCCTCCTAGTTCTGATGCGCCCCCTTCGGCGCCATCCTCTCGTCTGTCTAGTCCTCCTAGTACTCCTCGTTCTCCAGCTTCGGATCCTTCTGATGTTGTCCCTTCTTCCTCTTCTTCTGATGAGTTGTCCTCCGCCGATGAGCTTCCCCCTTCACGGCCTGTTCGTCAGCGTCGTGCTCCAGCCCATTACTCTCCTAGTCAGTATGGTCTCTCTGTTGTTTCCGAGCCGACTTCTTATCGGGATGCCGAGCGTCATCCTGAATGGCAGCTTGCCATGGCTGAGGATATCGCTGCGCTTGAGCGCACTGGCACTTGGGATCTTATTTCTCCCGCTTCTGGTGTTCGTCCTATCACGTGTAAATAGGTCTATAAAATTAAGACTCGCTCTGATGGATCTCTTGAGCGCTATAAAGCGCGTCTTGTGGCTCGTGGCTTTCAGCAGGAGCACAGCTGTGACTATGATGAGACTTTTGCCCCTGTGGCTCATATGACCACTGTGCGTACCCTTCTTGTTGTTGCTTCTGTTCGACGCTGGTCTGTGTCCCAGCTTGATGTTCAGAACGCTTTTCTTAATGGCGAGTTGAGTGAGGAGGTTTACATGCAGCCTCCTCCTGGGTATTCTATTCCCGATGGGGATGGTTTATCGTCTTCAACGTTCTCTCTATGGTCTCAAACAGGCCCCTCGTGCCTGGTTTGAGCGTTTCACCTCTGTGGTGACTGCTGCTGGTTTCTCTCCTAGTCTTCATGATCCAGCACTTTTCGTTCACACTTCTCCTCGTGGACGCACTCTTCTTCTTCTCTATGTTGATGATATGATCATTACTGGTGATGATCCTGAGTATATTGCCTTTGTCAAGGCTCGTCTTCGAGATCAGTTTCTTATGATTGATCTTGGTCCTCTTCGCTATTTTCTTGGCATTGAGGTTTCCTCCACTTCTGATGGCTTTTCTATCTCTCAGGAGAAGTACATTCATGATCTTCTTGCTCGTGCTGCTCTTGGGGATGAGCGCACGGTTGATACTCCTATGGAGCTTAATGTTAAGTTTCGTCCTACTGATGGTGATCCTCTTCCTGATCCCACCCGTTATCGCCATCTTGTTGGGAGTCTTGTTTATCTTGGTGTCACTCGTCCTGATATTTTTTATCCTGTTCATATTCTGAGTCAGTTTGTCTCAGCTCCTACCACTGTTCACTACAGTAATCTCCTCCGTGTTCTTCGTTATCTTCGTGGCACGATCACTCGTCGCCTTTTCTTTCCCCGTTCCACCTCTCTCCAGCTCCAGTGCTACTCGGATGCTACATGGGCGAGTGATCCTACGGATCGTCGTTCACTTTCTGCTTACTGTGTGTTTCTTGGTGGTTCGCTTGTTGCTTGGAAGACGAAGAAACAGGTAGCAGTTTCCCGTTCGAGTGTTGAGGCTGAGTTGCGGGCTATGGCTTTGTTAATTGCTGAGGTGACCTGGTTACGGTGGTTGCTTGCAGATTTTGGGGTCTCTGTTACGACACCCACTCCACTTTTGTCTGACACTACAGGTGCTATCAGTATTGCACGTGATCCGGTCAAGCATGAGCTGACCAAGCATATTGGTGTTGATGTTTTTTATACACGTGCTCAGGTGCAGGATTATGTTATTGCGGTTCATTATGTGCCTTTTTGCAGTTGGCGGATTTCTTTACGAAGGCATAGACTCGAGCGCAACATGATTTCTTACTCTCCAAACTCAGTGTTGTGGATCCACCATGAGTTTGAGGAGGGGTGTTAGATGTATATATCTGTATATTGTAGTTTCCCCATATGTTAGGGGGCTTCCTGCATATTTGCACCTGTACATGTACTATATATTGTGGCCTTTGGCCCCCTGGTAATACATCAAGCATATTGCCCTAACAATGGGTAGATAAAGAGCAAAAAATACAAGGAAGATACCTAGTGAGCTGGGAAACTATTTGCAAACCGAAGAAACAGGGAGGTCTAGGAGTATTAAATCTCAGAATACAAAATCAAGCATTGCTTATGAAGAATCTATATAAATTCTATAATCATATGGATATCCCATGGGTAAATCTTATTTGAAATGCTTACTATAATAATGGGGAAGCACCTCATGCAATAGTGCCTCAAGGTTCTTTCTGGTGGAGAGACTGTATGTCCCTAAATGAAAAATTCAAGAGCATAACTACATGCTCAATTAACTGTGGACATTCCATCCAACTATGGAAATATAAATGGAAAGATTCTCATAGAGAAGTGGATATGCCGCAATTATTCTCTTTTGCCAAGGACAAGGAACAAAATATGGCATCAGTCCATCTTATAAACAATGAGAGTATATATGAAATGTTTCACTTGCCACTATCTATCATGGCACACCAGCAGCTCCATACACTATATGAGGAAATATAGAGTATTCAGTTCAATGAGGAAAATGATGACTGGTCACTGAATGGGGGAGCACTATATTATTCAACAAAGAAGGCTTATAATCTGCTTATTGGTGAGCACACAACTCACAAAACAATTACCAGCATATGGAAGACATGCAACATCCCAGACATAAATTCTTTGCATGGCTGTTACTACAAGGAAGATTAAATACAAAAGACATGATGAAAAGAAGAATTTCTATGTTGAGTTTATAGATTGTGTCCTATGCGAGGAATGCCCTCAAGAAGATCCTATGCACCTATTTTTTGAGTGCTCTTTCAGCATGAGCTTCTGGTGGGCTTTAGGGATGGAATGGAACACTGATTTAACAATCAGTGATATGATTGCTGAAGCAAAAGATATCATATGAACTTCCTTATGGAGATTATCATTACAGGATGCTGGAGAATTTGGGACCATAGAAATGATGCAATCTTTAACAATAATGCCCCTAGCCTTTCTAGGTGTCTATATAAATTTAAAGACTATGTAAAAATTAATATGCACCGAGCCAAGCTTAGTCTTAAGGAGGGCATGCAATCTTGGCTAGATACTTTATGAACTCAGAACGCTGAGAATTACATTGTACATATTGGTTTTGTTTATATATAAATGAAAAATGACACAGTAGGGAGCTCTTTTCCCTATTGTTTTGTGTCAAATAAACATATGCTGTGATTCCCAAGTACACTTGGTGATTCCTCTCGTTTCGTCCTGCCCGCTCCCGCGAGCGGCAGGGCGGAACCCTAATCTCCGCCTCCTCCCCACCCCTCCCTCCGCCTCCTCCCTCCCTCGCCGCCGCCGGAGGGCGTCTCCGGGCAAAGCCCCGGGGCGCCGGTGGCGGCGGGGCCCCCTCTCCCCCTCGTCTGGCGGCGGCGGCGCGGGCCGGCGCGGTCGGCAGGGGCGGCGTCTCTGCGCTGGAGGCGTCGGCGCCCGCCAGGTGCGAGATCTGCGTGGTTCCGGCGGGCTGGTGGCGCGGCTGGCTCCTGGCTGGCGCGTCCCGACGCCGGCGCGGCCGTGGCCAGGGGTGGCGGCGGCGGGCCTAGATCTGGGCCGGCGGGCCTAGGTCTGGGCCGGGCGTGGTCTGGCTCGGGCTGGGTTGTCCCGTAGGGCCCCGTCCTGGGGCAGCTGGGTTGCCCTGTGCCCCCGACGGCAGAGGTGGGTGCGGGTCGAGGCCATCGCTGGGGTTTGTCCGGCCGGCAGTGCTCATGCGCCCTCTGTTTTCGATCTTGGTAGGGACCAAGATGTCATTTCTGGTTTGCTCCGGCCGGAGAATGGTGGGGTTCGGTGGTTGGGAGGGGGTGCTCCAATGGTGCGGTGGCGGTCGCCGTCACCGCCTTCCTGTTTCCCTCCGGCCACCCTTGACCACCGGGGGACGGTGCGTCTCGGTTCCGTTCTCGCGAGTCTGGTGTGGCACCACTGGACGCCTTGTCCTACAGGGACGCCTGCGAGCTCGATGGTGTGTTTGCGAAAGCAATGCAAGGCGTTTGCCATTGCCGGCGACGACGACGTCCTTGGACGCCGTTAACCTTCTTGGAGGCGTGGCCATGACACTCATCTTGTCGCCGGTTGCCTGCCCCTGGGTTTTGTCTGCTACCCTAGTTACTAGCGATCCTCCGAGCTCCTCCTCGAAGCCCCTTTCGTTGAGGCCATGCGTCAGGCAGGACCCGGCTTCATATAGACGGTGTGTCTCCCCTTTGCGCGACCATTCCCGAGCCTAGGGTGGCTGTCTGTGGGTGCGTCGTGGCAGGAGGCACCCCGGTGTTCCTCAGCAGCTGGCGGTTTGTCGTGATGGCATGCGTTGAGACTTAGGAGTTCTCTTGGGGTGGGTGCCGAAGCTCCCGCGAAAGCATTGCACAGCTGCTCTGTGCCGACAACGATGACGCTCGCGAGCGCCATTTTCCTTCCTGGAGGCGCTGTCATGAGTTTTCCCCCTTCGAGCTTTGGAGGTTCGCCGGCTTCACTAGCGTAGTTAGCCTGCTCTCGGGGTGTTGGTGGTCCTCTGTTCGACATGCTGCTCAGTGTGCTAGTCCTGCATGGTTTCAGATCCGCGGAGTGGCGTCTCGGGGAGCCGCCGGTGTTTTGCTGAAGTCTTGGGCGTTCTCGGAGAACCTGTAGTTTAGGGCCTGGCCCTAGTCTGCATGTTCCTTTGTTGTAGGCTTTAGCTCTTCACCACCTGGGCTTGTATCTCTAGCTGGTGTCCCCAGTTTTTTCTTTTTTTTTTCTTTTTTCTTTGTTGCGTGCTACCTTGTACCCCTGGCCGGTTGTTGGCTTTGTTAATTCAAAGCTAGGCTCGTCGAGCCTTCTGTTTAAAAAAAAAAAACTAGTTGGAGTAATTTTCCATGTACACCTTTGCTTATTGCTTGTAGTTGTATCACTACTCTTTCGCTTATTCCAAGACAGCTGTGTTTTGCATGCAGGGCAGCAACAAAGAATGTTCAGTTGTGCATGTGCAATGACATGGTCAACTTACAATGTTGTAAGTAGAGTAATATTCAGGCATTTTCTTGGTTGGTTACTTGCCAAAACGTTTATATTTTTTTGGATTAATTCCTCTAGCTGGGATGTCAAGTGTGTTCAAAGATGATATAGAGCATTGTAGTTGTAGCTAAATTTATGAGAATCTATCTTAGGACACGTGTCCTTTTTCCAAAAGAGGACATAAAAAATTAAATTCTAGAAGGAACTTCACACATTTTGTGAAATATAACAAGATGCTAGGTTAAACATAGTTTGCTAGTTTAGCCATTGTTTTTTTAAGGAAAATACAATCGAATCTACCATCCGATTAGATAGAAGGAAGATGTTTATGTACAAAATGACTCTGCGAACGCAAGGTTCGCAGTTCCTAGAGGACCCACACACAACACCCTATAGCCAATAGTGTTGGAAATATTAGCAAATTTCCCCATGATTTAATCGAAGAAAGTAGTAAATAAAAGATGACTAAAAAGTTTGAGATTAAACTAGTCATGCAAATTACCATAGAGTACAAAATAAACAAGTCTAAACTGATTGGTAAGTGCAATATGTTATCTAACAACGAGCCTGAACATATTGCTACGAGAAGAAAAAACAGTATGGTCTCATAAATAGAAGGCAAGAACACATACGGTCTAGAAGAGGAACAAACGTTGGCTCGGCGTTGACGGTGTCGTTGTTGAGAGCCATGTCACCGAAGAGGTTGTTGATGTCGGGGAAGAAGTCGTCGTTGGGGAAGTAGTCGTCAGCCTCCATGTTGACATCCAAGCCAGTAGTCGTGCTAGAGCGCTCTCCAAAAACCTTATCGCCTCTCTCCCGTATAAGATCACAAGAGACGGGGTTTCAGAGGCCTGTTATCCCGTCCAGCGGTGCACGCCGGCAGACATGATGGAGAAGTCTTGAGCGGCGGCGCAAAGCTCTAGAACCGAGTGGTAGACGCATATGGTGTTGTGTCTTGGTTGTGTGTCAGGCTACAATGAGACATTCTTGAAGACGCACATGTTCCTTTCCTTCCAAACTTCCCTAACAGAGTAGATGATCGCTCTGCTTGCCTCCCTACGCTTCTCCTTGGGTAAGTTGGCGATCGTCATGTTCCACCAGTCGCTGAGGGCCATGCCTTCGGCGGGAGGCGGCACTCCCAGCTGCCCATCCCAGGCTAAGATTTTCTTCCACATCGCCATGGAGAAATGGCAATCGAGCGTGAGGTGCTGCACCATCTCTGCAAAGCTTGCAGATCGAATCTTGAGGCCATCCACGGATTGTCAAGTTATCAGCCATGAGCATGTTGCCGTGAAGTGTCATCCAAGCGAAGAACCATTTCTGCTATGCATGTCCCTTCCAGAATTTGGTCGTACGGAAGGGGCGACAGAGCCCACGAACAGTTTAGCCAATGTTACTTGTGCTTGTGCTATTTCCCACTGGCAACATTTTGTATGATCTGCAGATAATTTTGGCACAGGAGAAAAACATCCAGCAGCTCACCAAGCTTGCATAATCCGCAGACAACGTTTTGTATGATCGGCAGCTCTGCTTTCTAAAGTACCTGTAGGTCAGTTCTTTTGCATGAATTCCTGGCACTGTGTCTGCTGTTGTGACCGTCAATGGCCAAAACTTCAGTTTCCTGGTTAACTTATTGTGAGGCCACTGTTATACAACTTGGAGTATTAGGTATGCATATTGTGCAGTTTAGATACCTGCTGCAACCTATTGACAGATTCGAACTGTAGGATATTATAGCTGTTGAAGAACATTTCGTACGATTAATATGGAGCACAATGATGGAGTATCTTGTCGGGATTTTTTGTTGACATGTCACTGAATTTTAGCCTGCACTGAAGTTTAAACTGTTTTGACTGAATTTGGAGTATCATCAAACAGTGCGAATTTACTTCCCGCAGTTACTTGCTGAAAATTCATTGAGTGCCTGCATTTTGAGCTCCTGTTATATTCCCTTCTTCCTCATGTTTAGTTCAGGTGGACTGCAGTGGACTGCAGTTGAGGTCCGGCAGTACCATGCCTGGAGTTTGTTTGCTGTCGGGCAATGGAGAGGTGGTGAGGACGTCGCAATGGTATCAGGAGGTGCAGGGCGGCGCCGCGAAGCGTCGTGGGCAGAGGCCGCTGATGGGCAGGGGCGGACGGAGACGGTGGTCGGTCTTCCCGGGCTCCTGGGAACAAACTGAAGGAAGCATCAGCACGGTGGGAAAACTAGAGAGGGAGAGAACTTCCACGTTGTGAAGTTGGACCCTTTGCGAAGTCGCCAAGTCTTGTTTCGCCAGCGTGTCGGCGACGCTGGCTTTTCGCGTAGGTCTAGAATCAGAATTCCGCATGTGAAAAATACCCCAAAATCCCGGAATTCGTGAGCGTTTCCGCCTTCGTACCCGATAGAAAACTCCATACCCTTTTTCCCACCGTCACTACCAAAACGCGCCGCCAACCCCCTCTTTCCAACTCCTGTGTATAAAAGGTCGGGCGGGTTCGCCGAAAAAGCAATCCCTGATAGTTGGCAGCCAGGCTAGTTCTCCAGATCGACGACCCGTCGGAAGAGGACGAAGCTAGAGAAGCAAGCAACACAGATCAATGGCGGCGGCTGCCTCCAGCGCGTGGAAGACGAGGTGGCTCCGGCCAGAGGTAACGCTTCCAAACCAAAGCTTCTCTTTCATAGTTCGTTTCTGATCGAGCTAGATCTAGTTGTACTAGTCGTCTGAGATAATCTGGCTGTTATCTCGATCGTAATCCGGCTGTATTTTCGGTTTCTGTTTCTGATGATCCCCCTCCGGTTTGTACGCAGGCCTACCCGATCTTCGCGGCGACCGGCGTGGCCGTCGGGATCTGCGTCATGCAGCTCGTGCGCAACATCACCACCAACCCAGAAGTCCGGGTGACCAAGGAGAACAGGGCAGCCGGGATCCTCGACAACCACGACGAGGGCCGGCGCTACTCCCGCCACCCGTTCAGGAGGTTCATCGACGGCAAGTCTTCCGAGATCATGCCGTCCATCAACAACTTCTTCACCGACCCCTCAAAGTAGACGACGAGATCTTCTCTCAAAGAACGGGATTCTTTCTTTCGCAGCAAGTTTTCTTCTTGAAACAAAATTGCCATTATTTCCCCCGAATTCGAGTATGTATTAATTATTAGCCATGATTGATTGCCTGGCTGTGTACTGCTAATATTTTTGATCGTATAAAGATATTGATCTGAATAATCCGCCTCGGGAGTTTCTGAGTCAGCTCTGTAATCGACTTAATCATGGATTATTGCTTTCGCCTTGGACTCCGATAGATTATTTTGGTGTCTGGTTCGCAATTCATTTGGCTGCCTTGCATAGTCTGTACTGGACTAGTAGTTGAACCCGAAAAAACTGGAATCCGATTTTACACCGGTTTGTTAAGCGCTCTTGACCGTCCACTTGTGAAATGCCCTGGACCGGACAGGGCGAGTCCCTTCCTTGCGGTGGGGAGGCTCGCCGGCTCCGTTCTGGGTTGGCGCTGCTCCAGGCGTTGGGGGTCGTGTGGGCGGCGGCCGCAGCGTGGCTGGTGCTTCGTGTGCGGTGCTGCCTTGCCGCCGTCGGCCAAGTTCTTTGGGTTGCCTAGGGTTTGGTTCTTGGCCGCCTAGGGTTCAGTTCTAGGCCCAACATGGCTCCTGCCATGGTCGCGGCGAGGTGGGCGGTTGGATCAGGGTTGCCTGGGAGGCTCCCTGACCGCCGGTGAGTGGGTGGTCGCTGCGGGCAGATCTGGGTTAGGCGGGCCTGGTCGCCCCACTTCCCCTGTCGGTCGTGGGTCGGTGGCCGGAGTCCATTTCCACCACCATGCTTGGTCCGCTAGCGGCCGTGCTCGCTCCGAGCTGGCTGCTCGGGTGCTAGTGACTTGCCCGCTCGGCACTGTCGGAGTCATGTTGGCCTTCTGGCAGTTCTGGCATCGTTCTGGTTGATGCTCTTACTGGCTTTATGGGATGAGGTCCCTGGGCCGGTGCGTGCTTCCCGGGTAGGCTGCATGCTCAGTACTGCAGCTACTCTCGTGGTTGCTGCGGTATGTTCTCCCTCCGACTAGTCTGGTTGTGCTAATGAAGGTGCTTGCGAGCTGGCAATGGTGTGGCCATCGTGGTGCCACCGAACTAGAGTCGTGGACGTCTAGTTTCGGGTCTGGCTGGGCCTTGCCAACCAGCTCTTGCGTTCCTCTGCGGACGAGTCTAGTTTGGGTTAGTTCATAGTGCAGCATCGGTTGGTGGAGCGGTAGTGATTTCTCTGTTCACTCTGCGTCCTCACGATGGCGACCGGGTTTGGATCAGGTTTGGACCTCGGCGAAAGTCCACGACTTTCGTCTATGCTGGTGACGGCGTCACATGCGGGTGTCGTTCCCTTGTTGAAGGCGTTCCGATGATGGCCCTACTGTTCGAGATGATGTACTCCATCCCTCCGCCTCAACCTGCTCCCCCTAGGGGCCTCACTACGTGCGACCATCTCTTGTATTGTCTTGTCGATCACCATGTAACCTCTCGCTGGTGTCGCAGCCCTCTCGCAACATCGGCCTGGCTACTTTTACACGACCCTGCTGCGGTAGCTGACGTCCTCGCTAGCGCCTTGGGCGCTTTGCTAGGTCGGCGTCTGGCCGTAGCTCCTGCCAGTGTGCCTAACCCAACGCCAGGGGAAGATGTTGTGTTTTTGGTCTGGTCCTAGCCCGGGCTCTAAGGATGGTGGTTCTCGGGTCTGGGTGAAAACTTTCCAGGACCTCTATCTCTGCCGACGATGATGACACGTTCTTGCGCCACTCACCTTCTTGGAGGCGTCGTCGTAAGGCCCCCCACCTTTGGTTCTTTAAGATGTGCTAGGTGGTGGGTCTGTCATTGAGTTCCCCTTGGGTTGCACTCTTGGTGCGGTGGAGATTTATTGGTGTGGACATGATCGTGATTGCTCCGGTCCAACAGAAGACAATGCTCCCTATTCATGGATCAAGCTTCCTTCTTGAAGGCGCTGCCTTTGGAGCCTCTGGTCCTTGTCAACCGGTAGTTGTATTGTGGTGTTTGGGTGCGACTGAGTGGTTTTTGGAATGGTGGTCTTCCCCACAGGGAGCGTGCTTGGAATCTCTTCTTCTTCTTCGACAACCTGGCTATGACTCGAGCTCTAGGGTGAGCGTTCCATCACCTGACGCCACGGTACGGCGCCCTCGAACCTGGGTGAGAGGGTAGGGGGGGGCTCTTCGGCGATGGACGGGTTGTTCCATGTTGTTGTTTGTCCGTGTTTGAAGCTGATGAAGGCCTTCTCTTCCGCTGGTGTGGTGTCCTCGTCCTCCGCTTTGCCTCCTCTACCTTGATCGGCGTTTGTTTCGGCATATGAAGATCTTGGCGTTTGAAGGATGCGTGTCTTGTTTCTTCTTGTTGACCCTGTATTGTCGTGAGTTTTGTTGTTGCTCTTCTCAGCACCTTGTAAATTTGGCCGTAGGTGGCTTTATTAATTTAAAGCTGGACGTAATTACTTATGTTTAAAAAGTGATTCCCGCTAGGCATAGACATCTAAGAGCTTTTTTTCCATTATTTTCCTCATAAAATAGTCTAGGTCTTTTATTTTTCATTCTACTGTGACTGGAGCATTTTGAACACTTTTTTTTGCTCAGCATTTTGAGCACTTTACTGTGGACGAGTTTTTTTCTTCTTTTGTCCACTTTAGGCCTTGTTTACTTCTCTCGTATTTTTTTCCCCAACGAGTCTGGGGATGGGAGGGGATTTGGTGTCACCCAATCCCCTCAAATACCCTTCCCTAAAAATACACTAGTATGATGGAGAGTTTTTGATTTAGGCAAAAAATGTGGGGATGGGAGGGGATGGGAGGGTATATCTCGGGATTATTTGGTTCAAAACCGGAGAAGTAAACGAACTAGTGGGGATTTTCCGGGATACAAAATAATCCCCTCCCATCACCATAAATACCTTAGAAGTAAACAAGCCCTTAATGTGGACTGTGGACGAGTGAACGACGAACAGAGACCAGAAGATTGGCCCAAGGCTCATTTCGACAGCACGGAGCACACTCATTCTCCCTGCTCCCAGGCCCCAGCTCCACTAGGCAGCTCACTCATCTCCTCCAGGGTTTCCGGCGGCTGCAGCTCTTCCGCCGCCGCCGGCGTCTAGCTCCCGTTCACTCTCTCCACGCCAATGGCTACCTCCAGCGCGCGCCGTCGGAGCGGTCGCAGGAAAGCAGCGACGACTCTGACGGAGATCCCCGACCACCTCCTGGCGGAGATCTTGCTCCGTCTGCCCGCCGCAGAAGACCTCGCCCGCGCCTCCGCCGCCTGCATCACCTTCCGCCGGCTCGTCGTCGACACCGACGGATCCTTCCTCCGCCGCTTCCGCCGCCTCCACGACCCGCCCCTCCTCGCCTTTTTCGACCGCGACGGGTTCCACCACGCCCTCCCGCCTCACCCCTCCGCGCCCGCAGCCCGCGCGCTCGCCTCTGCCGCCGACTTCTCCTTCTCCTTCTTCCCCAACCACGGCGACTGGGCCGTTCAGGACATCCGCGACGGACGCGTCCTCCTCCTCCACCCCGGCAAGGGCCTGCAGCGCCAGGTCTCCATGGAGCTTGCCGTGTGCGACCCCTTGCACCGGGGATACGTCCTGCTTCCGCCAGTACCTGACAACCTAGCCGCCTCGGTCGCCACGGCACAGAAGCCCTGGTGCGAGGCTTTCCTTGTCCCCCTCGACCAAGATCCGGAGGCGGCATTTGGTGTCATCTGGCTGGTACTTTCCGCAACTAGGGTGGCATCGTTCGTCTACTCTTCGACCACCGGACAGTGGCAAACCGCTGCATCCAAGGAATGGAATGACTTGTTCCTTGAACGGGGCGAGTCTGTCATGCCGTCACCGGTCGGTCGTGGCTTTTATCAGCGCCATTACGCTTATGGCTGCTTCTACTGGGAGTCCACCATGATGGATGAGAAAGAGATGCTTGTGCTTGACACCCGGCGGATGGAGTTCTCGATTTCTGACGTCCCACCCGGAGAATTGTGTATTTGGGCGCTGGGTCTAGCCATTGTAGAGGCAGGGGAAGGCAGACTGGGGATGTACGGTATCCTTGAACCTTCAGTCGGCAAGTTCGATCTCTGTTATTACATCAAAGGAAATGCAGGCGAGAGTTCGAGCCAGTGGCAGCTGGAGAAGACAATCTCACTAGGCTTTTGGCGCGGGTATGATATCAAAGCTGCAGCCGGGGTTTCCACGAACTAGCTAAGCTTAGCCGAGTTAGTGCTAGAACTGAATTCTGGCTGAGGGACTTCCCCCAGGAAGTTGCTACAGCAGTTGCTGTTGATTGTAATTTGGCTCAAAGTTAATGAAATTTCTTTCCCCCGCAAAAAAAAAAAAAGCTGCAGCCGGGAGGTACTTGCTCATAGGAAAGTTTGGAGCCCTGCGGTTTGTAGGCACAAATCCACAGCTGCCAGATCTGGAATATATCTCATTTGATGTCAAAACGTTGCAGCTTGAGAAGGTTTGTCGTAAATCTTCTGGGTTTGCCAATTCCAGGACGTGGATATATGCCAACTTTCCACCATCGTTATCTTCACCGACAATATGAAATGGTAAATTTTCTATTGCATCCTAGTTACTATGTCCTTGCCTTCGTAGTTCACACACAACTTTTCTTATGCTTAACAGTTCATTATTAGGATTGGCCATTCTCGTTTGCAGAATTTAGCAAAAAAATTTTTTTTGCTTATGCTTATGGGTAAGCTAATCAAGCTCCGGAACATAATTGTGATTTATTCTTTTGTTTGTTCCAATCGCCGTTTGGAGGGAATCTGATAAGAGGAAAGATCTCCCACATCACTTATGCATCCATTGTTATTTTAGGCCTAATGAAATCATGGAAATGCTATATCACAACAATTGTTTTCGATGAGTGCTTTATGTTTGGTGTGTAGAAGGAATACTAATATATATCCAGCTTATCTTTCGATTGTTTCGCTCACCGCATGAAATTTTTTTTTAGCATGGTTCACAATCGCTACTTTCACAATTGTCTTCTATAAATAGGGCGTTCTGGGCATGCTGAACACCGCCGCGTCACTGCCTAGCCCTCTAGCTCGCCGGAGACGCCGCGCGCATGTCGCCACCACCACTACCCCGCAGCACCCAAGCTCCTCTATAAATAGGGCGTTCCCTGCACGCCATTGAGCACACCAATCCCTTCTCCTCCCATCCCTGACTCTCCACCACCACTCCATTCACCAAATCGTCGCCGGAGCAAGCTCAATCGAGCGATCGGAGCCGCGGAAGCCCTGGTGCAATCGCCGTTGATCCAGGCCTCCTAAGATGGGGCCTTAAGGTTGATAAAGTCCAGAGAAGGAGGAGAAGACGAGGTATGTTGGGTCAAGCCCACGAATCGAGTACCTGACAACCTAGCCGCCTCGGTCGCCACGGCACACAAGCCCTTGTGCGAGGCTTTCCTTGTCCCCCTCGACCAAGATCCGGAGGCGGCATTTGGTGTCATCTGGCTGGTACTTTCCGCAACTAGGGTGGCATCGTTCGTCTACTCTTCGACCACCGGACAGTGGCAAACCGCTGCATCCAAGGAATGGAATGACTTGTTCCTTGAACGGGGCGAGTCTGTCATGCCGGCACCGATCGATAGTGGCTTTTATCAGCGCCATTACGCCTATGGCTGCTTCTACTGGGAGTCCACCATGATGGATGAGAAAGAGATGCTTGTGCTTGACACCCGGCGGATGGAGTTCTCGATTTCTGACGTCCCACCCGGAGAATTGTGTATTTGGGCGCTGGGTCTAGCCATTGTAGAGGCAGGGGAAGGCAGACTGGGGATGTACGGTATCCTTAAACCTTCAGTCGGCAAGTTCGATCTCTGTTATTACATCAAAGGAAATGCAGGCGAGAGTTCGAGCCAGTGGCAGCTGGAGAAGATAATTTCACTAGGCTTTTGGCGCGGGTATCGGTATGATATCAAAGCTGCAGCCGGGAGGTACTTGCTCATAGGAAAGTTTGGAGCCCTGCGGTTTGTAGGCACAAATCCACAGCTGCCAGATCTGGAATATATCTCATTTGATGTCAAAACGTTGCAGCTTGAGAAGGTTTGTCGTAAATCTTCTGGGTTTGCCAATTCCAGGACGTGGATATATGCCAACTTTCCACCATCGTTATCTTCACCGACAATATGAAATGGTAAATTTTCTATTGCATCCTAGTTATTATGTCCTTGCCTTCGTAGTTCACACACAACTTTTCTTATGCTTAACAGTTCATTATTATGATTGGCCATTCTCGTTTGCAGAATTTAGCAAAAAAATTGGCTTATGCTTATGGGTAAGCTAATCAAGCTCAGAAACATAATTCTGATTTGTCCTTTTGTTTGTTCCAATCGCCGTTCGGAATGTGCTCAATCTTTTGCCAGTTTGGATCAGAAGTTGTTATACAGGATCGCATGAACTCGTGATTGCAGCTCACAACTGTAAACTCATCAAGACACTTGGGCAGTGTTCCAAGCGACAGCAGATCCTCGCAGAGTTCGATCACCAGTTTCTTGAGCGATGTGAGGTAATATTTTGAATGAGTTAAAAAAATCCACTGACAAGTCGACAAGAAATAGGCAATGGCTAAATGTAGGTGAACTTTTTATGATTTTTTATGTTGCAAATACTGACTTTTTCCCACAATCTTCCGTGGATTACAACCTTCAGGTTAGGATGTATGCATTTCTCAGGTAGGACCCATTAGTGGGGTTCGGTTAAAATATTTGACATCTCAAGTATGTGTCTTACAATTTTTATTTCTAGCCTGTGATAGATAAGTGCTATGCATTTGATTTAACTTCTAACAGTGACATCTTCAAGTTATTTTTAATGTATTTACCTTGATACAATTCAGGTATATTTCTCTTCTTTAGCAACTGTCAGGAGCTTTGCATTTTCATTAGAAAGAAGAGAATTGACCAGTTTCCCTTATAAACTCTTTTATCTCTTAGAACTGTGTATTTAATGAAAACAGGAAAGGAAATTAGTTGGTCTTGGTCACACATTTATCCTATTGAACCACAACTACGATTGGCAATTGAGGCTATATGACTAGAGGGAAGCGTTTGTGAGGGATTGTTAGGGGGTTGAGCAAGCACAAGAGTCAACTTCGTTAATTTGGTTTCTAAAATAAATTTTCAATTTAGGGTCTTAGCAGCTGGAAGGGCAAAGGAGCCCCGATCATGATAGAGAAATAAGAGAGCGCAGAGAAAGGAGACTGGATGAACCATAAATGATTTCTGTCAGATTATAGAAATCATCAATTAAAGTTCTATAGTAATTGTTATATGTGATTTGTAGGAGCACACCTCGTTCAATAACCTCTCATTCCATATTCTAAGTTACACCTTTTATTCGTTGTATGCAATGCATCTCTAATACAATTATAGACTCAGTTTGGTGTCTTTACTAGAACTCACCTTCCTTTTCTTTCTACACGATGGTTTAACAAAGGAATGAATCCCTGGCGTCCTCACCCATGGTCCATGGATCATGGATGGATGGAACCAAGAGAAAATATACAGAAACAAAGAAGCAAGCTGAGCCGTAAACTTACCTGCAGCTGGATTCATCGATCGATCGTATCAGGCGGAGAACTGAAGAGCGGATGTCCATCTCTGCCTCAGCGCTGCTGCCGCCGCCTCTCCAAAATGATCCAAGAAAGTGGCATGCGCTCTCCTCTCTGCCTGCCTCAGCGCCGCTTCTCCAAAATGTTCCGGAGTGACATGCCCTCTCCTCTCCTCTCCTCGCCAAAGTCCAAAGTCACAAGTCACGCACGCGATGCCGCCCGCGGCTATAACCGTGGCCTTTTATTTGTAGACTATTTTTGGAGGGAAAGATGTCTGACTTTTCGAGAGAATTCTGGCGCGTTTTGATCCGACGCTTCTCCTCTCACCAGCATTGGTTCAACCGACGGATGGGATGGGTAGCACCACGGATCGATGACCTGGCGTCCATCCCATAATGACAGTGGCAGGTGACGAGATCCACGATTACTAGCTAACTATTATGGGATGGGGTGGAATCCTACGAGTCAGTCAAGCAGTAAATCACGGGCGTCCCAATTTCCCATTCTTCCAACTATATGAGCAAGCCAAAATGGGATCACGGTAATTATGCCAGTTTTCTAGCTTTTGGGTGTCATTATACCAGATCTCTTGTACGTTCTTACCTTATTTATATTACAGTAGCAATATTGACAACTTGGCGTGGTTTGGAATGCCTTTCTTTTCCCACCGCAGGCGAATCATATAACTTTCCCTATATTTTCTCATATGTTGCTACGAATCAGTTATTCCAAAACCAGGCGCTTGTGAGCCGATGTACGGCCTAGATGCTTGATGCTAAGGATCAGTGACATGGCCCGTGAATGGTCAAACTCATGTAAATTATTAAAGTCTTGTTTAATTATGTTCCAATGGCATTCTTGCACGCATGCGGCGGTAATCGCTCCCAGTAATTCCCGTCTACTCAGTTTTGCTAGCGTTTGGTTACGATTTACATGCATGGACGGATGGACTTATTCTTCAAAACTGGGGAAAGGGACACACCATGCATATATGTATCCCTATGATTCATCGGTCGTTGCTAGGAAGGCCGGGGCACACCCCATTTCGAAAAAAAAATCGGTCGTTGCTAGGAATCAATTATTCCAAAACCACCCTCCCTGCCACGTAACAAAACCAGCATGTTCTAATCATCGATCGTTTTAAATGTCTAAATGTTTCTGTGGGCAACTACCGGTCAATTAAGGATTGGCAAACAACGGGAGGAATTGGTAAAATAATTATTATCGATGATCTCTGCTGGAGGTTTCAACAGGGAAAGGGAAACCAGCAGAGCCAATTAGATTAGTGAGTCTCTATTTGTGCATCACCTTTTCAGCCGAAAGAAGAAATAGCAATAGTCAGAGAAAATTGGAGGACGATGAGACACACGTATAGATTTTTTTTTTGTAAATCATGCCTTCATTAGTTTGCTAGTTTCCTAAAAATGTCTTACTTGTGGGACAAATGAAGTACAAATTAGTCTTCACGACTTTTTTTCCAAGCCATGAAATTTCTCACATAATAGGGATACAAGAGTTTTCTTTGTTTTGCTTTTTGAACGTGGCATACCCTTCTGAATTTATATGCAGATTTTCTAAATTTATACGTGCCCACACTTGATCTTCATTACTGTGCATCAATTGCAGAAGAAAATTGAAGTAATGCACTCCATCCATCTTAAATTGAAGCTGTAAACCAAAAGAGGATATGCGGCAACAAATCAATTTTCCGCCCCAGCACTCCTACCATTGAACTCCCATTGTCCGGTTAATCACTCCGTGAATTTTGCCTAGATTTCAGAGGAAATTGTTCTATGCTATGTTGTTTTACTGACAGAAGTAAGTATCCTTGTTTTTCTTATGAAACAATCAGCTGGATGTATAATGACAATTTGCAGCCGTGATCTTATAACCACAAGGCGTCAGCAGCTGACGCTTATAACCACAATGACGTGCTCATCAATCCGTCAAAGCCCATTTCTATACTGCTATTTCCACACAGCGAGAACTGACCATGGGATTTTCTTTATAGTCAAGACACGGCTATGCTCATTATCCAATTATTACAAGTTAATCAAAAAAATAGTACCTTCCATTATTTGGACAATTTGATCAAACAGCAAAATATTTGACACTAAAATTGCTTCGAGCACAACCCTTGTGATATATAAATACACAAAACAACTCAGACTCGGAAGTTGAACCAAAGACAACCGTATATTTACAACTTCTGATCATTCCAACTTTCCAGCCACTGAATACCAAAAGAATTTATTCAAACAATATCACACAGGAATAAGCCAAAGCAGCAGCAGCACGAGAGCATGCTGGGTGACGACGGACCCAAAGCGGTTGATGAGTGAGACAGTAGGCCAAGGACGCGCTGTCCTACTCAAGGCCGATACACATCAGGAAATGCACTAGACCCAACCAGCTGAACCTGCAGGTCACAAGAAAAAAGACATTATTATTGACATGTTTAGACAATACCAAAAGTCCAAAACTCAACCAAACACGAGAGTCAAGAAGACAGACACCCCTCCCAGGAATAACCAAACTGAACAATGGGATAAACAGATGTTAATTCCTGGTAGAAGGAACCAAGTAAGAAAAGACTATAGATCAAACTGGGAGCATTCTTCCCAATGCAATTCCAATCTATACTAATAGAGCATCAAAGGGAAGCATAAAAGCAGTGTGAACAGGATTAGAATTCACAACATTCTTTCATATAGGAATAAAAAAATGCAATCTACATTTAGTAGCCAAATTTGCTCTTATGCTATTTTCCTAACCATAAAATAATCAACAGTAGGATTGAGAGCCACACAGTACTAAACATTACGATTGAGAGCTATAAAACAGAAAGCTGAGGCTACTAACACAAAATCATCAAATCCATTAGATTTCCATGCGTACAAGCATCAGGACCTCAAGTAACCAGGCATATATTAGATTCCTCGCAACAAAATTTAGGTGGCAACATAGCCATCACAAACATAATTCCAAGCCTCTGCTGGCTAGCGAATAACATAGCCACAGTGAGTACAAGGCAGCCAAAGATCAAAGGGGTGAACCACAAGATCAACATAGAGGTTTTAACCTAGGCCGACATCCTCAAGGCCAAGCTGAATCAGCTCCACCTGCACCAGATAACAGAAATGGCATCATTAAAATGTTCATTACCAATACTATTCGATTGCGCACAGAACGAACTAAGCAGCTAAGCACGAGACCAAGAAACAACACATTTAGTAGCCAATTGCATCACCATCAACAGCAAAGCAACCACTGACCCCTCTAAACTAAAAAGAAAGCTACAGACTACAAAAAGGGAACCCACTAAAATATGCTATGCCAAGCTAAAATTTAAAATTTGGACAAACAACCCACAAGGCGATAATGTCATTTTCTGCCGATTATTATGTGAAATCAACCCAGCCAACAAAGCCACTTGGCATACCAAAATAAAGTCATTAGCAGCTCAAATATGATTTCCAACCAGACTATCAACACTACTGCATAAGATGACCATGCTCATCAAAGATGTTCTTTTGCTTCTGCGCATCAGCTAGATATGATATTCACAGCCATGTTTTGGAGTGAACTGAATAATCTGTAAAGAAATGGAGTCAACAAGTGACTAAGCAAAAGACTGCCATGAGAAAGACAAACATCAAGGCAAAACATAAGAAGAAAGCCTAAAGTTGCAGGAAACCGCTGAAAGATACAAGTACCGTAGGCATAACCGGAAGCTAGAACGGCCAGAACTGGCAGCCATGGCTAGGTGCATATGTCAGTACCAGCCGGAGCAAAAGGAGCATAGAGCTGTGAGCAAAAGAAACATCGCAAGATTTCTTATTTCACTTTAGTTTCATCATCTGAGCACAACACCCAGTCGAAATATATGAGAAGACACCTTTAAGAATTCACAAACCATGGTTAATGGATCATGAGGAGTTCTGCAGCACGACGGGCACGGTGCATGTAACCCGGTCATGCAGGACAACAGGAGGAACTGCGCCAGCGTCGCATTTGGTTACCACCTAGGATGCACGAGGAAAAACCACAAAAACAGTCACCTCTACGGCAAATAAACCACTATTCAACAATTCCGAGTCTTCAGAATTTGATATACTAACACGTGATGATTGAAAGCTTAAATAAGAGTACACTCCCACCTACAGATTATGCAAGTCTAAATATGAGCAAAACAAAGCCTAGTATTTTTGTTACACCTATGGATGTACTCTCCTTAAACAGAGCAAGACAAAGTCTTGTTACTTTTATTATTTCCAACTGAAGAATCTGGACGAGTCGTTTAAATTCCAAAAAAAAAGAGCATTTAGGAAAATTAGAACCCAATAGGATGATTATGACCGTACTTGCGCACCAGAAAGTGGTAGCAACGCAATACTATAGACTTACAAATTAACATGACCAAACAGCAATCTCACAACACCAAACAACCAACGTCGTACACATACAACAGGAGAAAAAGAACAAATTTTAGCAAGAATACATAATGGAGGACACAGAGTATTATTTTCCAAGTCCCGCGAGCAATCTACAATGAAATAACCCGCTAACAAAATAAACATCATAGACGTAAAAATACATGCAGACTTTCCTCTAATGGCTCTAGTTCATAATCTTTTCCAGCATAATTGCCTTACAAAGTAGGATAGCTGCACTTTTGATCATAAACGATGATAACTACATGTGTAAGAGATTTGCATTTTTCCAATTTGACCCGGAAGCATGGCAAGATGCATTCCAGTTCCACCACCCAACAAAGAAAACATGGACCCTTGGCAGTGCTAAAACCCAAATCACCTTGGCAGTGCTATCACCACAAGCACCATGATGATTAATACTAGTTTCCAAACATTTTCTTAGAGCACATTCTTCTCTTACTCATTGCAAACTAAATGTTTATCATGGAAATTAAATCTCCGACCATACTTGATCAATAACAAAGCATGGATTTACATTATGGCTACCACAAGGTTTCCTGACTCAACTACATCCATAATAAAGCAAACACAAGTGGGGAACTTATCAGAGCACATTCTGGCAACTCAAACACAGATGAGCATTCCACTCTTACATCATTACAGACTGAATTATTATCGTGCTTGATCAAGTCCAAAGCATAGATTTATAAGAAGAGCACAAGATATCCCCGACACTTGGAAGTATTCTATTGATGATAATCTAAAGACAAACACAATCAGCCATGATATATGCACATAATGATTCGGGAAGTAGCATACACCTAGGGAACACTCACATTTACCAAAAGAGAATGTAAGCTCAAACACTCAATAGCTCAAGCCAGATTAAAAACAAGCTAAATTATCTGCACAATGGCTAAATTGGCACCAACCAGATACCTAACAACGATTAGAGCGAGAAAGGTTAGGTTTTTGCTACAAATTTGTAACCTAAAATCCTGACCAGCACACTCAGATACTTGCATCGTACAGAACACCACCACAACTCTTAGATCGGCATCCATATCAACAGCTCGTCCTCAAATTTTCTGGACCTAACAAAAGAAACCACTTACCCTGAACAGGAAGAGCTGGAGCCTCTCCATAGTGCCAGGGTGCAGGGCGATGACGTAGCATCATGTTAGAGTTGCAGTTGTCTTTACTAGCCATTTTTCACCGGCTACCGAAATCATATTCAGTATGAGAATTAAAACAACAATCTAATTCCAATGATCAGGCCTGACATAGCATTTTTTTCCTATAACAAACTATTAAAAGTGACAGGTAATCTTATATTGAATAAGGAATGAGGTAGCCAATTAGCTTGGAAACCCCAAGTTTGTATCTAAAGGCAGAAGCTTAACTCAAACAAATACTTCACTAAGGAAAAAACAAATAGCAGAAGTTAACAACAAAGCCTCTCTTCTTTCCCAGACATATCCCCATGATCATTCTAGAGTAGGTATCACTATGTAAAACAAGTACCATAAGGAGAAGCAGTTTCGGTGAGATGATATCACGTAGTAGACAAAAACAGTTCACCTCCTTTAAGCCTCCGACAAAACACAATTCTGAACCCAAAGCACATGACATCCTCCATGCCGAAAGAGAAAATCCCTGCATGCAAATCAAGATGGTAAGAGCTCACATCCTATTTTTATCCTATGAAGCAGGCCTTGGTATATTTTTCACTTCATATTCAGCACATAACTAATATTCTTCAAGTTGAAGTCGACAGTTATGTCTCACCTGCTTTGTGGACTCCTTAACATTATTTGAAGCCTCACTTGTTGATCCCTATTGCAAAAAAAAAAAAATCCCATGTTTGTTGTTAAGGAAAACAGTGTGCATTTAAGGTATACAACTATACAAGGCATACACAGAAACACCAGAAGTCACTGTCAAACAAAACTGTGGTGCGAAAGAAAATAGCACATCAAGGTACATAGTCTCAACAGAAGGCTAGCATTATACTAGTTAAGTGGCAATCATTTGGTAAGAGATGATTACCGTTTATCAAAAGAGATTAGAACCCATTTCTACTCATAGATTTAAGTCTTCAACCAAAAAGTTCCCAGCAGGTATCACCACATGCAATCACTTGACATCAGGACCATGGATATATATGTAAACAATAAAAAAAATGTCCCCTGCAAAATTCTACTCCCTCCATCCATAAAAGGATGTCGGAGATTCTTCTAAATTCGGATGAGCAGGATTTTGGATCACATAGATTCATCGTGCTGTAATATACCAAACAAGCACATAAACATGTTTCATGAAATCTGGACAAGATCAACAGCTAACATAATATGAACTACACCAGCAACAGCACAATCTAGCACAAGAATACCAAAAATCCATACAAGTTAAACGACACTGTAGACAGACACATGGCATCGAGTCGGTGGGCAAAACAACGAGACACGGCACAAGAAAGGACGAAGACCATGAGAAAATCAGGAGATCAAAGGGGAACATGAGGAATCACCGAAGAGAATAGTAGACGGAGTTGGAGAGGTAGTCGAAGCAAACATGGCTAGAGCTGCAACCACGCGCAAGTCATAGGAGGCATTTCCAGCCCAGCAATAGCAGCACCGCCGGAGCAGAACAGCCGGTTCACACCGGAAAAAATCTGCAGTAAAAATTACTAGTCAAAGAGCCATAAATACAACCTAGGTTAACCATAGCATCATCTAGAAATTAACCATTGATACGCTATTTTCATCGAGAAAACACAAAGATATCTTTGCGTTTCATTTCATTGAAAAGTGCACCATCAAGGAGGTTGCAGGACCAGGAGCATGTACCATAGGGATGTAAGTAAAGAACACCATCACCATTAGAAATGTTTCCATTCAAAAAACAAATAGCAATGTAAAAAAGGAAATCCCTAGAGCAAATGCTCAGAACAATTACTTCGGATTTCCAAATTCAAAAATTGCACCATGTGTATTCTTGAGCTCCTCAATGTATGGTCCAAGCTCCAGTATCAACTGCGAAAGTGCAACATAAAGTCAGAATAACAAGGACATTAAAAAAAATAAGAAATTCTGAACCTGTAGCAGTCTGCATAATAACAAGCATAAAGTCAGAATAACAGCAGGCGTGGATGTAGCAGACTGAACTTGTAGGTTCAGAATTCTGAATGTTCAAAAAAAAAGGAACAGTATGAAACTACAACTCAAGGGAAACAGCAAGCAAAGAAACTCCAAGCAATGCACAACCGATACCTAAATAAAAAAATAAACCATTCAACACCTATGAAATGATCACAAACTAAAACATGCTGAGACCAATGTTGTACTGATTGACAAAACTTCCTACCCACAAATGCATATGATTTTCACTACTGGCTACACATTCAACAGGAGAAAAGATACAATTTTTAGAAAGAACAGATGGAGGAGAGAGACCTTATCAGGCATCAGAAGCAGCTCGGAGTGGTGGGCGACTGGGCGTTAGCAGCAACTCAGGGACGTAGTCGGTAGCATGTGCGGGTGGTCGAAACTGTGGCCGGAGCAGAAGCTCGAGGGTGTGGTTGCCCGCAGAAGCAGCCTGGGCAGGTGACCACAAGCCCGTCCTCTGTGCCTCCCCTATGCCAGGGCGAGCTCCTCGCATCAGCACCGGCAGTTTGCCCGTGTAGCAGCACTTTGATCTGTGGTCGTGAAGGGTTCATGGCATGATTCGTATCTATTTTAGTGCCTCCCAGAAACATCCTGCCAAAAAACGAGGGGTGTAGAGGGGATTTTGTTGATGTTTACCAGTGGATTAATTAGAAAGCTCGAGACCAAATGCAAACACTATATAAACTGTTTTCCTGACCTAAGTCTTTTACAAATATTCAGAGCTATAACTCTGCATCTAGCTAAGACATGTCAAGAAAGGAACGCCGCTGATTAAAGAATGAATGAATCACATAAAGTGAAGTGTCAAGCATCTGTAATTAAAAAAATGACAAGTTTGCAATAGTTCGGATAAAGAGAATTGACTAGAGAAAAGTCACAGTAAGGCTTGTCTCTGCACCTTACTGAATCAATGAACAAGCAGAGGAGTAAATTAGTGTTTCCTCGGTTGCTCGCTAGTAACAGCAAGGTATCCACCGACCTAGCAGCAATGCATATACGTATCTACTAAGTTGCACAAGCACCGGCCAGCAAACAAACACCTATGTATGTTTCAACCGAAGCAACTCCACAAAAGGCGCAGATAATCTAGTAAGATTAGTAAGTACCACACATGACAAAATTCCATCATATTCAGGCCGCGCACATTAGGAGAGGAACCACTAGATATACAGATGCAAGATACAACAAATCCGAACGACAACGACGACTAGCCATCATCATCAAGCAACGTAACAACCAACCAACATTCATAGTCTAGCAACAGAGAAAAAGGCGGCAGCAGGGACGAGTCACCTTCCTAGCAGCAAGCCATAGCAATATCTGTCCCCATCATTGTCCGAGTGGTAGAGCAAGCCGTCGCCCCTCCCAAACCAGCCACCGCCTCGAGCTGCACCACCATCAATCCATCCGTCCCAAGCTTCTCCTATGGCTTTCACCCAACACACATGACACACGCATATGCAGAGAGAGAAAAAAAAACGCAGCACTCCATTAGTACGAGAGGAAATGCCGTGAGGTGAAGGGGTCACTAGGAAGGGCCACCGTCGTGCTCACCTCACCGGCTTGTGGAGGCGGGGGCAGGGGTCCGGTGAGTAGCAGGTCGTCGGAGTAGGATAGGGGCGCGGTGGCTGGGTGAACTGAAGCGGCTTTCCTTCTCCGGATGGGCGCCGGAGCAGGAGCTCGCCGATAGAGGCGTGCCCACAGGGAATGTACGTCTTCCCGGAGCGCGGCGCCGAGGGTCGGAATCCGCACGGTGAAGGACCCCCAGAGGAGGGCGGAGATGGAGTTGACCTCCGGGCGACAGGACGCGAGGGTGGAGGTCACCGGTTCTTGACGGCGCAGAGGTGGGTCGCATGCGCCAGCGAGGATCGAGGAGAAGAGACCGCGTGGGTGGTGGGGGATGCGGCCGCCGTTGGGGGTTCTGGATGGAGAGGATGGGGTGCGTTGGGGAGGAGGAGACGGAGGTGCGGTGGCCGGCGAGGTGCTGGGGCGGCGGCGATGGAGGGAGAGAGGAAGGGGGGAATTTGAGGGAGAGCCAAAGGAATTAAGTGAGGGCGTGCTTTGCGTGATTTTACTTTCCATTTTCATTTTCCTTTTCCTTTTCTCTTTTACACATACACGGAAAGTTTTGATTGATGATTTGCTGGAATCGAGGAGGCTGTTTATTCATCCCACGCGACCCGCTCTTTTGCGAGGCTACGCACTTAATTTCGTTTCAAAATTATGCATGGAATTAAATAACTTGCCTCGTGCATGATTTTGGAATTAAATTATTGTTCATGTGTGTCACAAACGTACAAACCATGAGCACCTACTCCTTTAGCTTCATATACGTATGGGTACGGGTAGAGTCATCCAGTCTCATTCAATCTTATCCGTCACCCATACCCATATCCGTCAACAGGTACAAGTTTTTCTCATACCCGTCGCCCGACAGGGTAAATGGGTACCCACGGGTAAAAAATACCCGCGCTTACAACACATCAAATTGATCTACAAAATATGACAGGAGGTGAAGCAATCATAAATATTGGTCTAATCCTCACTAACCTACCAGCGATTGTGAGATTGGAAAGCGTGAGGTTCAGCCTAGCAACGTGAAGGTTGTGATTAGGGGAAAATTGAGTAGTTTAGAATATTAGGGCGGCCCACTTATCAAATTAGATGGGTAAATGAGTATGCAGGTATGGGTATGGGTTCTACGATCCCATACCCGTACTCACTCTACCTGGTGGGTATAATATTTTCTCATTTACGAACCCATGGGTATTTTTTTTTTCATACCCGTACTCCTATTGGGTTTTTACCTGGCGGGTACGCGGATCATGGGTACCCATTGCCATCCCTAACTCACAAATATACGACCATCTAAAGCCAAAGCCATTTTGGTATATGTACCTTTGCTCTCTCTCTCTCTCTCTCTCTCTCACTCTCACGCCAAGTTGTCGAAGACGACGACTAACTCACCGGCGGTCGTTTAATTAATGAGTTCACTAGCGTGCACGTGTCCCGTCAACACCACCATGCTGGCCGGTGAAGAGGGATAAGCGCGCCGAGGTCTAGTGGCATTTTCTCAACCTCATTAGTGTAGTATGTATAGCTCATCGACATCGGCTTTCGAGTCTCCCTTGTCTTCATCAAGGAAGTGGCATGCATGTCCGGTGTTGGGCAGTCGCTCATGCTAGCTCGCATGGTGCTAAACACATGCACCAATGGAAGTCCATTTGGCGGCCATCACCCGTCGTTGTCTCACACCCTCGGGGGCCGCTACCTCAACAAATAAAGAAGGAAACTATCTTACGATGTCGATATCCTACTTGTCACCTTGACGAGAAGTGTTACATCAGCGTTGGAGGACGTCGCGAAAGTTGTTCTCGTCTCGAAGAATAGTTGGACATAGAATAAAGATCGTGAGAAGTTGGCCTCCGACCAGCCCAACTCTTGTAATATGTTGGCCTCTTATTGGTGTATATGTGTGGTGTAAAGATGAAAATCAAAGCGTGAAGTCACATGAAATAACCTCTTTTAAAGAAAAACTAGACCCACTAGACACATATTCCCCTATATACACATATATAGGTGTGGTGTAAAGATTAAAATCAAATACAAGTTTAAAGTGACCTTTATACTTCATAAAAGAAGATAGATTGCACCCACTTAGAGTCCGCCGACCCAACTCTTCTAATAACTTGGCATGTTTTTTGTTTTTGTTTTGTGAGGTTCCTATGATCTTTCTAACATAGACAAAGAGTAAAGTGACATGGAATCACCACTTCGATGAAAAGCTAGGGTTGTACGACATGAAGCCCATGTAACATGATATCGCATGAAATCGTGCGAGGAAGGGTAAAAAGCACTTCCCTTTTTTCATGGGGTCCTAATAAGGGTATATGATGTTGTTTAAAGATTAAAAGTCAATACACAACTTTACAATACTATCTTGTAGGAAGTTTCTCGACTTATAGTAAAAAAGTCCCACTTTGAAGGAAAGGTTTTATGTTTTCATGCCTGTTTTTTTTTGGGTCAACTCTATCTTGGGTGAAAAGCTAGGGTTTTTTTTGTTCCGGGGCCATAAAATAGGGGTGGCACTCATGAAATCGTGCCAAAAACCATCGTAGTCCCCAACTCCTTAGCATGTAGTAGGGGCAGACCCAAAAATTTGAGTGCTTATAATAAAATAACATTTATAAAAGAATTATATATGAATTAATGATCACACATATATTATATGTGCTTGAGAAATCCACATTGAAGGATATTTATGCTTCAAACATACGAATTTACGAAAATTACAAGTAAAATAAATAATATTTGAATTTTCAATAACAAAAAGACATGAAAAAAGATTATTTTGAAAAATAAGAAAGCGAGCTACATTATCCTTTATAACATCATAGGAAGGTTTATTTATTAGTATGTATCACTATCACATAGAAAATTCACATACGTGTATTTTTTAAAATGTTTGGGTGTTTAGTTGGGTATTCATTTGAATACTACTAAATTAAAGTACCCCCCCCCCCTCGAGTGGTAATAATTTTGGTATACAAGGTTAGGAAAATATACAAATCACTTTCGCATGGAAACCTAGACCATAGTTGTAGATCAGTATCCTAGGTTCCTAATCCCGACCTAAACCCTAAACTTACACCCTAAACCCTAGCTTACACACTAGTAACAGAAAAAAAATCTTGTAACAAGTGACCGTAGGCACACTATTATGTAAAGGTCTTTGGACGTTTTCCGCCTATTCTCGGGGGCTAGAGGGAGTTGTTTTGGATTCACTTGTTTTCACTTATGCATGAAATGATAAATAGATACTCCCTCCCGTCCTTTTTAATTGACTCGAATTTAGTACAAAGTTGTACTAAATCCGAGTCAACTAAAAGAGACCGGAGGGAGTATTACCTATCATTTCATATGTCGTCCCATCCTATTGCCCGCCAAATTATGCGCGCTGAAAAGCTAGGGTGTTTCCGTCCCGGTGGTCGTAGAATAGGGGCAACACTCATGAAATCGTGCTAAAAACCATCAGAAACCCAAACTCCTTAGCAAGTAGTAAGGGCAAGCCCACAATTTTGAGTATGAGTATTTAAAATTATAGTCAATGAAGGACATATATTATATGTGCTTGAGAAACCCACACAATGAAGGATACTTATGCTTAAGAAACATACGTATTTACGAAAATAAAAGTAAAGAAATAATATTTGAATTTTCAATAACAAAAAGACATGCAAAAAAGATTATTTTGTAAAATAAGAAAGTGAGCTACATGATCCTTTTATGTGTAAAAAAAGACATGCGTGTATTTAAAAAAAATATTTGGGTGTGTAGTTGGGTATTCATGTGAATACAACTAAATTGAAGTACCCGCCCACCGTGTGGTAAGAACTTGGGTATACAAGGTTGTCGTAAATAGGGAAATACACAAATTAGTTTGGCATGGAGACCTAGACCATATGTGTAGATCAGTATCCTAGACTCCTACATCTTAACCATAATCCCGACCTAAACCCTAAACTTACACCCTAAGCCCTAGCTTAGACACTAATTAAGCTGTATACCTAGTAAGAGAAAAAAAATATTGCAACAAGTGACCGTAGGCACACTATTATGGAAAGGTCTTTCGACGTTTCCCGCCTATTCTCGGAGGCTAGAGGGAGTTGTTTTGGGATTCACCTGTTTTCATTTATGCATGAAATGACAGATATATATTACCTATCATTTCATGTGTCGTCCCATCGTAGTGGCGGCGTGCTATGAATTTTAGGTGCTTGGAGATTTCTCCATGAATTTCTTTTTCAGCGAGCCGTAACTTGCGAATATGATCTCCGGTTGAGGCGGTCCTCAAGGCAATGGAAACCTCCCTTGGAGTTAGGGTTTCTCATACTTCTACTTTTTGGATCTTGTTGATCCGTCGATCTCTACTTTGCCGGACGTCGTGGTCGAGGTTGACAGATCAGACCCCTTGCGACTGAGTGGAGGATATTAATACATAGAACATGATAATGTCGACAACTATATATATAGAAGCCATTCCTACAGAAGATGGCGTTGAACCCTTCTACACCAAGTTGGCGTTGTAGAGTTCCATAGCCATAAACCCTAGATCACATCCCTAAACCTCATTGGGTGCATCTATGTGACCGTCAAGTCCATCTTCTAGTCTTCAAGTCGTGTATTGTTTATGATCACGCCGATAAGAAATGTTTGAGAGAAGTTCTTCATCACGCCGATAAGAAATATTTCAGGTCGTCAAAGGGACCTCGCCATCGGCGGCGCCGAGCTCGTATACAGGTAGTTATCTCCCTACGTGCTTATTCATTCATGTGCGTCTACTCGCGCGGGAGAAGTCCAGCAGCGAAAACTCTGTCGAAATTCGTATCTACTCACGCGCCAGCAGAGTCCAACTGGCCCAGCAGCCCAACTAGCCCAATAGCCGAGCAGCCCGTTTTGCGCTCTGCGTGTTATTAGCCGTCCAATGCAGATCGACGGTCGAAGCTCATCCCCCGGAATAAAACAAGCCGAACCGAATTTCTCCCCCTTCTTTCCTCTCCTGCGATGAGAGAGGCGGCGACCACGCCGGCGCGGCCGGGCTTGCTCGCCGGAGCGCGCACGCCTGCGTGCATCCACGCGAGCGGCTCCGTCGATCTCGCCTTGCCGGCGTCGCGCGCGTGGCCGCGGCGGCTGCTGAGCGCGGGTGAGGGTGCGCCGGGAACCAGGACGACGCGCCGGCGACGATGCGTGCCGCGGAGATCCGTCGCCCACACAAGCCATCCTCGTTCCCTCCGCCGGCAACGAAACACGGCAGAGCCGACCAGCTAGAAGAGATGGCGGCCAGGGGACTACGGTGTGCTGCTGCTCGCCGGCCACCTCCACATCGCCGCCGGCGACCTCGTCCGCGACGAGCTCGCGTCCACCGGCCAGCTTGCCCTGCAGGTAAGGATCCCTGTTTCTTCACTTCTGGTTCCTGGTTCGGTGCGCTGTGGATCTGCCAAGGCTGACATTCGTATTCAGAATTTAACCTCCTGTGTGTGCTAACCATAAGATTTCTAGGTGTCTATTTCCGTGTGAGCTAGATCACACCATACGATTTAGTTTAGGCTTGCTATAAAACATTGACTCTTGTTGTGCAGAATTAGCTTGTCCGAGCTGTCAAGATGCAATTGCTGCCCAATTGCTCTTGATTGATTCTATAATAATAGAACAAGTTCGAAATGCTACATGTTTATATGAATCTCACCGAATCAATACTTGAGATCAACTTTTCTGATTGCTATTTCATTCCAATTGGGAAAGTGTAGAGCTTTATTAAGTAATTAATTTGTTCAGAATTCTTCGACAGCAGTAGTATTCTTGCCCCACGATTGTAAGTTCTCTTTATTTGTTCACTTCAGGATCTGCATTTATCTGCTAGTTGTTACCATGTCTGCAATGGCCACCATGGGCACTAGGATATTAGAGAACAGCTACTGCTAGCTGGGAAAGGCAGTAGTGTTATTGCGCTCTAGTCTAGATTATATTTGTAGTGCTTTATTATTCTTTTTTAGATAAAAAAATCTTACCCAGAATATACACAATCGGCAGGTCTTTTTATGGCAGCTGCAACTCGCAAGGGTCGCAGCGATGCCCGTCACGTGCAAGTATGAGGAGATCTAGGCGCCAGAGGTATGGACACCAAACGCTTTTCATCTGCTCATCTCATTGATAATGTGTGTATTTTTCCATACCAGCTTAATTGCACTCGTTTCTTTTCTAATATGCATTTTCTAATATGTGAGGTGCATAAAAGTATGCTGTGTGACTGCTGCTGCCAAGGCCGTGGCGGAGAGTTCACCACGCCGCAACCGCGGTGGTGGTGCTATCTCGGTTTTGGCTACAATTCTTTCAGGTGATTCCTTGAGTCGATGTCCAGCATCTGGCTATGAAGTCTTTGAATTAATTATATGTGGAGGTTTTCTGGTACTGTTTTGTGCTGCTGGTGATTTTGTTTTGCTGCTTGTTCTTTCCCCTTTGCACCATTGAAAGATTTTTCAGTTGCCAATTGCTTGTATATCATTTCCTAGATGTTTTTGCCAATTCCCAATATGTATATGTGTTGTGCATGGTGCTGGATATATACAACTCAGTAACTTAATCCAGCTTATTTGTGTTGTACATTAACACACCAGTTATGGTAGTGTTTATGTGATTTTGATGTGCAATTTTCTGTTAACAAGAAGAGATTCTTATCTTTTAGATTCTCCGGTGCATCCATTTTAAGGGCTGAAATTCTCCTTTTTTTCCAAACTAAGATTCAATGACAGCGCAGCCATTAAATTACTTTAGTCTGGGACTAGTAAAAATTTGGTAATGTTGCCTGTTCAAATTTAGTGGTGTTGCTCAGCGAAGCAAAGCTAGTTTATGTGGTTTGTGTGATTTAGAGCAGATCTTGTTTAGTTCTTTTGACCTCTGTGCTAATTATTGTTATAAGATATATAAGAACAGGGTGTGTTGTACTAACCCTGAATTGTTTTTCTTCTAGGGCAAGGAAGGAGACCGACTAAATGACAGACAAGATGGAACCATTAGCTGTAGTACTTAAGCTGGACTACCTAGGAGACATGTATCAGTTCTTCTTTGCTTATAAGCATCAGCTGAACAATGGTAAGCTTCCTCTAGCTTCTGAAAGACGATTTGAATGTCTGAGACATTTTTAAGGTGCATGAAATTATTTGTTTGGTGCATCTACCATATTAACCCGTAGAATTTGGTCTTGACTAGATCCTTATTTCTGCTTGTTAGTAATGTCAGTCCGTATAGAGTCTTGATCTGTTATTGTTTCAAGAAGAAAGCTGTCTTAAAGTTCGGGTCTGTACAAGTCTTTTCTCGCTTTGTTTCTCTTTGGGATGCTTTTGTTTGTTCCCAATGTGGTGAATAATCAACTCGTTCTAGTTCAAGCTGTGAGACCAATCTCAAAATGAGCATTTTTTAATCACTATGCTAGTTTTACTGGCTGTATATATTGCGTCATGGTCTTTGCTATTCACATGAAACAATCTGGTAGTGTGCATAGTACTTGTTTCTGGCACGATATTTATGGCTACTTTGCAACCTTTCATCTCAGTGCCACAAGGTGTGAGTAGCTACCCACGTGTCGATTCATTCTAGAAGAATCTGATGCTCATTTGGTGTTTTTTTTATATCAATTGCACTTTTATCTTGAATAGCCATCGTAGCTGTTTATCTTTCTGCATCTTGTTTATGTCTATGTATGTGTGCTGTACTAACCATGAATTGTTTTTCTTCAAGGGCAAGGAGGACGACTTAATGGTAGACAAGATAGAACCAATACTTAATCCGGAGTACCCACAGACAACAGAGACATCTATCAGTTCTTCTTCTTCGTTGCTTATAAGCATCAGGTGTACAATGGTAATTTTCCTGTAGCTTCTAAAGACAATTTGAACCTCTGAAACATTTTTAATTTGTACGAAATTTTTTGTTTGGTGCAGCTGCCATCTTAATCTTGGAAAGCATTTAGAATATGGTCTTAACTAGAATCCTTGTTTCTGCTTGTTACTAATGTCAGTCTGTATAGAATCTTGATCTGTTATTGTTTCCAAAAGAAAAAAGCCGCCTTATAGTTTTGGTCAGTACGAGTCTTTTCTCGCTTTTTGTTTCTCTTTGAGCCGTGTTGTTCATTCCCAAATGTGGTGAATAAAGTTTTGCTTTATATGTTCTCTGTGGATTCATTCCTTTGATTGTTTGTAGCAGCTGCGGCTGATGGACAATGGACGGCTAGCGGCTCGGCATGGTTTTGGTCACCGGCACCAGTAAACTGATAATACCCAGTTGCAGAGGACGGACGGCAAGCGTCGCTGGTAAGTGAGGACTAGCTGGTGTTCCTCGAACCCACGAGCAAAGGACGGAGGAGCTGGTTGGTCTGCAAGCATGGTTCACCCTTTTGTTGTTGCTGCATGTTGAGAAGCTATGCTGGATCGATTTGTGAGCGGATGATGTGTCAAGTGGGTGGTGTTATTATTATTGGTTTTGCTGTTTGTGATGTCTGACAGTGAAGTCAAGACGTGATATAGTTCCATGGTTTTGTGCACCCTTTGGTTTTTGCTGCTACGACGCTGGGATTTCCTGGAGCTCGAGGACCGTCGGTGTGTTCGAGTTCCAGCTGAATTTGATTAGGCGGCAGATCTGGAGGTTGATGATGAAGTGGAGAATGATGCAGAGGAGCTTCGTGGCGACGGCGTCGATTCCAGGGGTAGGTTGTTCGGAGTCGGTGCTCGGTGACTTGTCAGCAGCGGCGGTGGATCCAAGGCCTCGAGTGGAGACTCAGCAGCTTCGGACGGCGAGGTTTGGATTCGTGAATGAATTATGTCAGCCGCTTCGGAATCGGAACCAACGCATGCAGCAGGCAATTACGAGTAGTAATTGATTTGCGGGTTTCCTTGGATCGACCGACGACCCTTGGTTTCGTCCTTGACTCCAGTACCTTGCGCACGCTAGTGTAATTACCGGTTTTTGACAAGGCAAGTGATTGAGCACGCTGGAGGTGGAGACGCGCAGGCCTCCAACCAATTAATGCCTTCTCGTCTCAATGATCGCGCGTACGCAACCAAAGAAGGAGACTCAGATCGCCAGCCAGACTTGCCGGGTGCGACCCGGACACTTTACTGTGGACGAGACCAGAAGATTGGCCCGTTGCACATCTGACCGCCCAAGGCCCATTTCGACAGCACGGAGCACACTCATTCTCCCAGCTCCCAGCTCCACTAGGCAGCTCACTCATCTCCTCCAGGGTTTCCGGCGGCTGCAGCTCTTCCGCCGCCGCCGGCGTCTAGCTCCCGTTCACTCTCTCCACGCCAATGGCTACCTCCAGCGCGCGCCGTCGGAGCCCTCCCGCCTCACCCCTCCGCGCCCGCAGCCCGCGCGCTCGCCTCTGCCGCCGACTTCTCCTTCTCCTTCTTCCCCAACCACGGCGACTGGGCCGTTCAGGACATCCGCGACGGACGCGTCCTCCTCCTCCACCCCGGCAAGGGCCTGCAGCGCCAGGTCTCCATGGAGCTTGCGGTGTGCGACCCCTTGCACCGGCGATACGTCCTGCTTCCGCCAGTACCTGACAACCTACCCGCCTCGGTGGCCACGGCACAGAAGCCCTGGTGCGAGGCTTTCCTTGTCCCCCTCGACCAAGATCCGGAGGCGGCATTTGGTGTCATCTGGCTGGTACTTTCCGCAACTAGGGTGGCATCCTTCGTCTACTCTTCGACCACCGGACAGTGGCAAACCGCTGCATCCAAGGAATGGAATGACTTGTTCCTTGAACGGGGCGAGTCTGTCACGCCGTCACCGGTCGGTCTTGGCTTTTATCAGCGCCATTATGCTTATGGCTGCTTCTACTGGGAGTCCACCATGATGGATAACAAAGAGATGCTTGTGCTTGACACCCGGCGGATGGAGTTCTCGATTTCTGACGTCCCACCCGGAGATTTGTATATTCGGGCGCTGGGTCTAGCCATTGTAGAGGCAGGGGAAGGCAGACTGGGGATGTACGGTATCCTTAAACCTTCAGTCGGCAAGTTCGATCTCTGTTATTACATCAAAGGAAATGCAGGCGAGAGTTCGAGCCAGTGGCAGCTGGAGAAGATAATTTCACTAGGCTTTTGGCGCGGGTATCGGTATGATATCAAAGCTGCAGCCGGGAGGTACTTGCTCATAGGAAAGTTTGGAGCCCTGCGGTTTGTAGGCACAAATCCACAGCTGCCAGATCTGGAATATATCTCATTTGATGTCAAAACGTTGCAGCTTGAGAAGGTTTGTGGTAAATCTTCTGGGTTTGCCAATTCCAGGACGTGGATATATGCCAACTTTCCACCATCGTTATCTTCACCGACATTATGAAATGGTAAATTTTCTATTGCATCCTAGTTACTATGTCCTTGCCTTCGTAGTTCACACACAACTTTTCTTATGCTTAACAGTTCATTATTAGGATTGGCCATTCGCGTTTACACAATTTAGCAATTTTTTTTGGCTTATGCTTTTGGGTAAGCTAATCAAGCTCCGGAACATAATTGTGATTTATTCTTTTGTTTGTTCCAATCGCCGTTTGGACGGAATCTGATAAGAGGAAAGATCTTCCACATCACTTATGCATCATCCATTGTTATTTTAGGCCTAATGAAATGATGGAAATGCTATATCACAAAAATTGTTTTCGATGAATGCCTTATGTTTGGTGTGTAGAAGGAATACTAACATATATCCAGTTTATCTTTCGATTGTTTCGCTCACCGCATGAAAATTTGTTTAGCACGGTTCAGCTTGTCTGCCTTTTCTTGGATAAATTTAAGGATATAGAAAATAAACCATAATTTTAGTCATCTTCAATCTGCATAATCGCCATGTTCACAAATAAGAGCCTGCCTCACTGCTCTAGTGCTCTGTATAGCAAACACAGCTTGTGCTCACTGTTAAGGTTCATGCACTAGCCACTTGAACCAAAAGTCCGAACTGATGGAAAGGGCTAGGCAATCTACTTATACACTTCACAACACCCCCACTCACGTGTGACGGGAGAAGAGAAAGTCAACACGTGAAAGAAGAAGAGCACACCGAAACAGAGCATCAGCGGTGGCTAAAGAGGGGGGCAACAGCAATTTTTAGGCTTAATTGCGAAAACCATGAGAAAACCAGGATTTGAACTCGAGACCTGGGGCTCTGATACCATGTTAAGGTTCATGCACTAGCCACTTGAACCAAAAGTCCGAACTGATGGAAAGGGCTAGGCAATCTACTTATACACTTCACAACACTCACAAGCTGTTTGATTTGAATCAGCCTCATAAGATCAGTTATAGGAGGAGGGGCACCCAATTTAATTTTTGTTTCCTTTTAAAGAAAGTTTGAACATTTCTCCTGCCTCTTTCGGAGTCTGCCAGTGGATGCCATTAATCTCTGTAGGATGGTAGAGGCACACCCAGGCAAACTTTGTTGATTGTGGCTGCCAAAACCCATAATTTATATATATCTTTTGGTGAAGTTTAAGATTTTTTGGACTGGCCTAAGTTAGATGTTTGTTTGACTAATTTATTTGCGTTTACATAAATCCCTTGCGATGTATTCCAAGTTTCCAACGCACTGCAAATTACTCCATTAAACGCATAAAATTGATTGTTTGCAGTTACATATTTCAAGAGCTATTCTGCTTCTGCCTTTAATACTATATGTACTATAAAGCCTCCACATTCTATTCCATTTAGCTTGTAAACTGATAATACCGTGTGCTATACTGCTATGTGTGTAGCCTCCACAATCTTTTCCATTTTGCTTGTGAACTCTTGAATGTAAACATTTTGAGCTGTCTGAATGTTAATCCATTGCCCTGTTTGCACAGATCGAGCCATAGCCAGATCAGTATTCCCATTCTCACGGCTCCAAGTTTTTTTTTTTGGTGATTTTGGAAGCATGTACTTGGCGTGGATGCCATTGTCTTGGCAGTGTTCTTTTTTTTTAAGAGCTCCAGTTGTGTCTACATTCGTGAACTCGGTCAATGTAGTTTAACCGACATCAGTCACGTGGCTGCTGTCCCAGCCTAATTTAGAATGTGGCACTGAAGTTTAACATTCCTGAACTTCTGATCAGCAGTTTGGAATATGTACTGACATGGCTACATTTGAAGGAGCCACTTTTCAGAGGATTGTCATCAGTTGAGATCGTCTGACTGAAATCAATGGGGAACCTTCAGTTTTCTTTTATCCATCCAGCGTGCATCTTTTCCTTGTTTCATTGACTAGGTATAGAAGATGGATTGATTGGTCAGTGCTTAATGGTAGTTTTCTTCAGGTTTTGTTTGAGTCTGAGCGAGGATCCTTTCATGTGCAAAAGGAATCAGGGTTGCTGCTTGTTCACATCCAAAAGTGCCGCTGGCAGGTGAATTGCAAATCTCGCACCAGATTCTACCCTTCGTATCTTGGTTAATTGTTTGGAAATAATAAGATGTTAACGTGGGAATTCGTGCACCTTCTTGGCCTGCCTTGTTTATGGGCTCTTTAAGTTTTAAGCAGATGCAGAGCCATATTAGAGGTTATCAAGGATCCCGCATAGAGGAACGAAAGCACCGCCAGGTGGTCAGCTTTCTTAAGGATAGTTCCACATCGATCACCCAGCTCGGTGTAGGTGGTTCGTTGTGCAGTTAATAGGGACGCAAGGGCGTGATCAAAATCATACCTTTCTTGGCCTTTGGTTAAGATCAAGCGTAGTATCTGTTTTTATCAGTTTAATATCTGATGTGTGAGCCTATCATGATATTAAATTAAATTTTTATGGAAGATGTTTTAGTGGCTTGCTGCTGATTCTCTCAAACGTCGCCTTCGCGTTGCACTATAGCTTTGGCTTGGCACGCCCCAACCAAGATCGAAGAATATGAATCATGCACTCTCTCAGTTTCATAGATACATCGGAATTTTGACAAAGTTAAAGTTTAATGGGATGGAGGAAGTATTCATGTTCAGGTGAGTTGAGCAATTTAACAACATTCCTCTTCATCTTTGTTTGTAGCTCACACGCAGCTATTAGATGATGCTTATTCCTCAGCAAAAGATGTCACATGTTTATTTCCCTCTTACAAAAGACCACATGTTTATTGCTCATCCAAAATAAACACGAGAACATTATTCATCATGCAGGCAGTCTCGTTCAAAAAGACCACCAAAAAAGTTTGATCTAGTTGTTTCAATGCAACAAGGTCTTTTCTAAAATGCCCAGCGACAGCTCGCCACGACTCTTCTACCAGAACATACAACAGCAACAGAAACGCTTATGTCAAACATGGATTAAGGCATTCATCAAAGAACTAAAATATCTTTTCACGAAAAAAGAGAGCTGACATGCAAAGAAAGCCGTGACTGCTCGATGGTTTCTAGCATCTATTTTGTGGGCCAAAACTGATGTAGTACATCGAAAGGGACAATGTGCTTTTTAAAATCGCTTAGGAAAAGTTTTGACGGGTCCACAATCAATTAGATAACTTGCATTCTGCACATAAGCAACATCATCTGAGTTAAATAGCCCTGGCTCAGCAACAACCTGAAAATACATAGAAGGTTGGAGGGGGGAAAATTAGGAAAAAAACCCAGTGAAAAGCATGGCCATTGCCAATTCGTGTCATTTGTTATCCTGTCCATGTCCAAGAAAGGCAGGGGAAACCTACCCTGACTTTGAGGTGCAATGCAATGCAATGCGAAATTCAGCATCACAACAATCAATGAATTCCAGATAATCCTGAAGTTTAACATGGAAAGATAAGTGTGCAGAGTTAAGTGTGTGTAGCATAATTTGTTCATGTTTCACTTGTACTGTAAAACTTGTCTTTCAAATGTGCAGAGTTAAGACAGTAATCTAGATTCAACATGTTAGAGAATATGCGTGTTGTATTATCAGGGGGCCAAATGCCACAATATATAGTACATGTACAGGTGCACATATGCAGAAAGCCCCCTAACATATGGGGAAACTACAATAGACAGATATATACATCTAACACCCCCCCTCAAACTCATGGTGGATCCACAACACCGAGTTTGGAGAGTAAGAAATCATGCTGCGCTCGAGTCTGTGCCTTCGTAAAGAAATCCGCCAACCGCAAATCTGAAGGAACATAATGAACCGCAACAACATCATCCCGTACCCGGGCACGTGTGTAAAAAGCATCCACACCGATATGCTTGGTCAGCTCATGCTTGACCGGATCACGTGCAATACTGATAGCACCTGTACTGTCAGACAAAAGTGGAGTGGGTGTCGTAACAGAGATCCAAAAATCTGCAAGCAACCACCGTAACCAAGTCACCTCAGCAATCAACAAAGCCATAGTCCGCAACTCAGCCTCAACACTCGAACGGTCCATGGATCATGGATGGATGGATGGAACCAAGAGAAAATATACAGAAACAAAGAAGCAAGCTGAGCCGTAAACTTACCTGCAGCTGGATTCATCGATCGATCGTATCAGGCGGAGAACTGAAGAGCGGATGTCCATCTCTGCCTCAGCCGCTGCCGCCGCCTCTCCAAAATGATCCAAGAAAGTGGCATGCGCTCTCCTCTCTCGCCTGCCTCGCGCCGCTTCTCCAAAATGTTCCGGAGTGACATGCCCTCTCCTCTCCTCTCCTCGCCAAAGTCCAAAGTCACAAGTCACGCACGCGATGCCGCCCGCGGCTATAACCGTGGCCTTTTATTTGTAGACTATTTTTGGAGGGAAAGATGTCTGACTTTTCGAGAGAATTCTGGCGCGTTTTGATCCGACGCTTCTCCTCTCACCAGCATTGGTTCAACCGACGGATGGGATGGGTAGCACCACGGATCGATGACCCGGCGTCCATCCCATAATGACAAGTGGCAGGTGACGAGATCCACGATTACTAGCTAACTATTATGGGATGGGGTGGAATCCTACGAGTCAGTCAAGCAAGTAAATCACGGGCGTCCCAATTTCCCATTCTTCCAACTATATGAGCAAGCCAAAATGGGATCACGGTAATTATGCCAGTTTTCTAGCTTTTGGGTGTCATTATACCAGATCTCTTGTACGTTCTTACCTTATTTATATTACAGTAGCAATATTGACAACTTGGCGTGGTTTGGAATGCCTTTCTTTTCCCACCGCAGGCGAATCATATAACTTTCCCTATATTTTCTCATATGTTGCTACGAATCAGTTATTCCAAAACCAGGCGCTTGTGAGCCGATGTACGGCCTAGATGCTTGATGCTAAGGATCAGTGACATGGCCCGTGAATGGTCAAACTCATGTAAATTATTAAAGTCTTGTTTAATTATGTTCCAATGGCATTCTTGCACGCATGCGGCGGTAATCGCTCCCAGTAATTCCCGTCTACTCAGTTTTGCTAGCGTTTGGTTACGATTTACATGCATGGACGGATGGACTTATTCTTCAAAACTGGGGAAAGGGACACACCATGCATATATGTATCCCTATGATTCATCGGTCGTTGCTAGGAAGGCCGGGGCACACCCCATTTCGAAAAAAAAATCGGTCGTTGCTAGGAATCAATTATTCCAAAACCACCCTCCCTGCCACGTAACAAAACCAGCATGTTCTAATCATCGATCGTTTTAAATGTCTAAATGTTTCTGTGGGCAACTACCGGTCAATTAAGGATTGGCAAACTACGGGAGGAATTGGTAAAATAATTATTATCGATGATCTCTGCTGGAGGTTTCAACAGGGAAAGGGAAACCAGCAGAGCCAATTAGATTAGTGAGTCTCTATTTGTGCATCACCTTTTCAGCCGAAAGAAGAAATAGCAATAGTCAGAGAAAATTGGAGGACGATGAGACACACGTATAGATTTTTTTTTGTAAATCATGCCTTCATTAGTTTGCTAGTTTCCTAAAAATGTCTTACTTGTGGGACAAATGAAGTACAAATTAGTCTTCACGACTTTTTTCCAAGCCATGAAATTTCTCACATAATAGGGATACAAGAGTTTTCTTTGTTTTGCTTTTTGAACGTGGCATACCCTTCTGAATTTATATGCAGATTTTCTAAATTTATACGTGCCCACACTTGATCTTCATTACTGTGCATCAATTGCAGAAGAAAATTGAAGTAATGCACTCCATCCATCTTAAATTGAAGCTGTAAACCAAAAGAGGATATGCGGCAACAAATCAATTTTCCGCCCCAGCACTCCTACCATTGAACTCCCATTGTCCGGTTAATCACTCCGTGAATTTTGCCTAGATTTCAGAGGAAATTGTTCTATGCTATGTTGTTTTACTGACAGAAGTAAGTATCCTTGTTTTTCTTATGAAACAATCAGCTGGATGTATAATGACAATTTGCAGCCGTGATCTTATAACCACAAGGCGTCAGCAGCTGACGCTTATAACCACAATGACGTGCTCATCAATCCGTCAAAGCCCATTTCTATACTGCTATTTCCACACAGCGAGAACTGACCATGGGATTTTCTTTATAGTCAAGACACGGCTATGCTCATTATCCAATTATTACAAGTTAATCAAAAAAATAGTACCTTCCATTATTTGGACAATTTGATCAAACAGCAAAATATTTGACACTAAAATTGCTTCGAGCACAACCCTTGTGATATATAAATACACAAAACAACTCAGACTCGGAAGTTGAACCAAAGACAACCGTATATTTACAACTTCTGATCATTCCAACTTTCCAGCCACTGAATACCAAAAGAATTTATTCAAACAATATCACACAGGAATAAGCCAAAGCAGCAGCAGCACGAGAGCATGCTGGGTGACGACGGACCCAAAGCGGTTGATGAGTGAGACAGTAGGCCAAGGACGCGCTGTCCTACTCAAGGCCGATACACATCAGGAAATGCACTAGACCCAACCAGCTGAACCTGCAGGTCACAAGAAAAAAGACATTATTATTGACATGTTTAGACAATACCAAAAGTCCAAAACTCAACCAAACACGAGAGTCAAGAAGACAGACACCCCTCCCAGGAATAACCAAACTGAACAATGGGATAAACAGATGTTAATTCCTGGTAGAAGGAACCAAGTAAGAAAAGACTATAGATCAAACTGGGAGCATTCTTCCCAATGCAATTCCAATCTATACTAATAGAGCATCAAAGGGAAGCATAAAAGCAGTGTGAACAGGATTAGAATTCACAACATTCTTTCATATAGGAATAAAAAAATGCAATCTACATTTAGTAGCCAAATTTGCTCTTATGCTATTTTCCTAACCATAAAATAATCAACAGTAGGATTGAGAGCCACACAGTACTAAACATTACGATTGAGAGCTATAAAACAGAAAGCTGAGGCTACTAACACAAAATCATCAAATCCATTAGATTTCCATGCGTACAAGCATCAGGACCTCAAGTAACCAGGCATATATTAGATTCCTCGCAACAAAATTTAGGTGGCAACATAGCCATCACAAACATAATTCCAAGCCTCTGCTGGCTAGCGAATAACATAGCCACAGTGAGTACAAGGCAGCCAAAGATCAAAGGGGTGAACCACAAGATCAACATAGAGGTTTTAACCTAGGCCGACATCCTCAAGGCCAAGCTGAATCAGCTCCACCTGCACCAGATAACAGAAATGGCATCATTAAAATGTTCATTACCAATACTATTCGATTGCGCACAGAACGAACTAAGCAGCTAAGCACGAGACCAAGAAACAACACATTTAGTAGCCAATTGCATCACCATCAACAGCAAAGCAACCACTGACCCCTCTAAACTAAAAAGAAAGCTACAGACTACAAAAAGGGAACCCACTAAAATATGCTATGCCAAGCTAAAATTTAAAATTTGGACAAACAACCCACAAGGCGATAATGTCATTTTCTGCCGATTATTATGTGAAATCAACCCAGCCAACAAAGCCACTTGGCATACCAAAATAAAGTCATTAGCAGCTCAAATATGATTTCCAACCAGACTATCAACACTACTGCATAAGATGACCATGCTCATCAAAGATGTTCTTTTGCTTCTGCGCATCAGCTAGATATGATATTCACAGCCATGTTTTGGAGTGAACTGAATAATCTGTAAAGAAATGGAGTCAACAAGTGACTAAGCAAAAGACTGCCATGAGAAAGACAAACATCAAGGCAAAACATAAGAAGAAAGCCTAAAGTTGCAGGAAACCGCTGAAAGATACAAGTACCGTAGGCATAACCGGAAGCTAGAACGGCCAGAACTGGCAGCCATGGCTAGGTGCATATGTCAGTACCAGCCGGAGCAAAAGGAGCATAGAGCTGTGAGCAAAAGAAACATCGCAAGATTTCTTATTTCACTTTAGTTTCATCATCTGAGCACAACACCCAGTCGAAATATATGAGAAGACACCTTTAAGAATTCACAAACCATGGTTAATGGATCATGAGGAGTTCTGCAGCACGACGGGCACGGTGCATGTAACCCGGTCATGCAGGACAACAGGAGGAACTGCGCCAGCGTCGCATTTGGTTACCACCTAGGATGCACGAGGAAAAACCACAAAAACAGTCACCTCTACGGCAAATAAACCACTATTCAACAATTCCGAGTCTTCAGAATTTGATATACTAACACGTGATGATTGAAAGCTTAAATAAGAGTACACTCCCACCTACAGATTATGCAAGTCTAAATATGAGCAAAACAAAGCCTAGTATTTTTGTTACACCTATGGATGTACTCTCCTTAAACAGAGCAAGACAAAGTCTTGTTACTTTTATTATTTCCAACTGAAGAATCTGGACGAGTCGTTTAAATTCCAAAAAAAAGAGCATTTAGGAAAATTAGAACCCAATAGGATGATTATGACCGTACTTGCGCACCAGAAAGTGGTAGCAACGCAATACTATAGACTTACAAATTAACATGACCAAACAGCAATCTCACAACACCAAACAACCAACGTCGTACACATACAACAGGAGAAAAAGAACAAATTTTAGCAAGAATACATAATGGAGGACACAGAGTATTATTTTCCAAGTCCCGCGAGCAATCTACAATGAAATAACCCGCTAACAAAATAAACATCATAGACGTAAAAATACATGCAGACTTTCCTCTAATGGCTCTAGTTCATAATCTTTTCCAGCATAATTGCCTTACAAAGTAGGATAGCTGCACTTTTGATCATAAACGATGATAACTACATGTGTAAGAGATTTGCATTTTTCCAATTTGACCCGGAAGCATGGCAAGATGCATTCCAGTTCCACCACCCAACAAAGAAAACATGGACCCTTGGCAGTGCTAAAACCCAAATCACCTTGGCAGTGCTATCACCACAAGCACCATGATGATTAATACTAGTTTCCAAACATTTTCTTAGAGCACATTCTTCTCTTACTCATTGCAAACTAAATGTTTATCATGGAAATTAAATCTCCGACCATACTTGATCAATAACAAAGCATGGATTTACATTATGGCTACCACAAGGTTTCCTGACTCAACTACATCCATAATAAAGCAAACACAAGTGGGGAACTTATCAGAGCACATTCTGGCAACTCAAACACAGATGAGCATTCCACTCTTACATCATTACAGACTGAATTATTATCGTGCTTGATCAAGTCCAAAGCATAGATTTATAAGAAGAGCACAAGATATCCCCGACACTTGGAAGTATTCTATTGATGATAATCTAAAGACAAACACAATCAGCCATGATATATGCACATAATGATTCGGGAAGTAGCATACACCTAGGGAACACTCACATTTACCAAAAGAGAATGTAAGCTCAAACACTCAATAGCTCAAGCCAGATTAAAAACAAGCTAAATTATCTGCACAATGGCTAAATTGGCACCAACCAGATACCTAACAACGATTAGAGCGAGAAAGGTTAGGTTTTTGCTACAAATTTGTAACCTAAAATCCTGACCAGCACACTCAGATACTTGCATCGTACAGAACACCACCACAACTCTTAGATCGGCATCCATATCAACAGCTCGTCCTCAAATTTTCTGGACCTAACAAAAGAAACCACTTACCCTGAACAGGAAGAGCTGGAGCCTCTCCATAGTGCCAGGGTGCAGGGCGATGACGTAGCATCATGTTAGAGTTGCAGTTGTCTTTACTAGCCATTTTTCACCGGCTACCGAAATCATATTCAGTATGAGAATTAAAACAACAATCTAATTCCAATGATCAGGCCTGACATAGCATTTTTTTCCTATAACAAACTATT